>NC_037672.1:2632446-2753495 GCF_003255815.1 Theropithecus gelada
AAAAAAAAAAAAAAAAAAAAAAAAAAAGAATGGTTTAGTAAGTAGAGTGGCAGTGTTTTGTATTTTTTTCAAACCGCTTTTTTTTTTTTTTTTTTTTTTTTGAGACGGTGTGTCTGTCACCCAGGCTGGAGTACAGTGGCATGATCTCGGCTCACTGCAACCTCTGCTGCCCGGGTTCAAGGAATTCTCTTGCCTCAGCCTCCCATGTCGCTGGGATTACAGGTGCCTGCCACTATGCCCGGCTAATTTTTGTATTTTTAATAGAGATGGGGGTTTCACCATCTTGGTCAGGCTGGTCTTGAAATCCTGACCTCGTGATCCACCCACCTCTGCCTCCCAAAGTGCTGGGATTACAGACGTGAGCCACCGCATCCTCTTTAATATATGAATGATAGAACAAAGCTGGGTTCTTATATCTGCCTCTGTGTGGAACCTGTTGTGATAGGTTGTTCTGATTGAAGTATTTGAACAAATATTTTGTTGACTTTTTTAGAGAATTGTGAGTATTTTTCTTTGATGCTGTACCAAACCATGACAAGTTAGTTTCTCAAGGGTTAGGCGTAGTGTAGAAGCTAAAACCAATTAGTGGCTTTTCCCTACACTGTTATGTGAAAGTCCATTCGTCTGTCTTGTCCTCTGAATGAATATCTTGCCCATGCATGGCTTGTAACATCACATGTTGGTTATTTGTAAAGTATTGGTTTACTAAGGTAGACAGATTTTCCTGACATTAATACTTTTCATCATTATTTTAAAAAAATCATATTTGTTACAAAAAAATAATATTTGTTAATATCACCACTGATCTCATCAGAAAGTTCTTTAAATGTTGAGTTTTCAAGCCCACAGTGGCAGGTGCAAGTTTTCCAGAGTTCTAATTCTTGCTCAGAAAAATTAGGGTGATAAGAAAAGCTTATGGTCCCAAATAATGCCAAATTGCCTTGAAGTGACAAACTCATTTTGTTCATCTTGGAAAATGTCTGACAAATATCCAAGTCCAAATAACCATAGTTTGACCCATCATTCACTCTTTTGAAGTAAAACTGAACGTTTCACAGGTGAAGGGCCATTCACCTCCCAGTGCACAGTGAGATTCCTTGAGGCCGGCTCCTCCTGGGGCATGCCGGAGAAATGCTTCACGTGTACTTCCCACTTCCTCACGCAGAGTAGTCAGAAGACTTGTGCTCAGGGGTGGAGATTTATACAAAATAATTATTTTTACTGCATCAAGGACATTCTTAAGTGAAACTGGCTTTTTTCCCCCCTCACAGCTCTGAAGCGTGTGGCAGTGAAGAATGCAGCAGCTGCTGGCATGCTTTGCTCCTACGGTCTTCATCCTTGCACTGGCGCTTAGCTCTTTTCCCCACCATTGTTTTTGCCCTGTCCGTGCGAATGTCAGCACAGTGAAAAAGGCAGAGGAAATTTTGGTACTAATTTGAAAATAGTTTTGACTCGTGGGCCTGCTGAAGGGGGTTAGAGTGAAAATCCTATTTTGCTAGCCATTAGTAGTTAACCACAGATTTCTTGAAACTTTCTCAACTTTTTTATATCTGTCTGGTGATACATATTTAACATAGGTACCAACCAGATTTTTTTCTAGTATTTGGAAAATAATGCTTTCCCTTCTAATTCTTCATTATAGCTTTAACACTGAAATTTGTCAGAGAACTTAATTATCAATGATATGTTCAGGTTGGCGACTAGGCTTACAGCATGGCCTTAACCTTGCTGCAGCTCTAGGCTGTGCTGGACCATCTGAATGGGGTCCTCGGACCATACTCTGAGAACCACATCTCTGTTGGGTTGTCTTTTTCTTATTGACTTGTGGGATTTATTTATATACACTCAGTAGTAGCTCTTTATTGGTTATATGTGTTGCAGATATTGCCTGTTTTTTTTGGTCTATCTTTCACTGTGTGATGGTGTTGCTTATGAACACAGATTCTTTTTTTTTTTTTTTTTTTTTTTTTTTACTTTGAGATGCTACCAGGGCAGCCACTCCCCACAGCCCCTGCTGGGGTCTGAATGTGCACAACGCACTTCACATCCGGGCGTGCAGCATAAATTGCAGCGTGTAAGGTGTAGCCAGCTTGATTTACTCCCAGATTAGTGCTTCTACGATCTACTATATCTCCTTGTAGATTGATCTTAACCTGAAAATTAAAAAAAATATTTTTTTAAATATCAAGAGGACTTCATTTTTCTTTTCTGTTTTCGAGACAGTAGCTCTCGCCCAGTATGGAGTGCGGTGGTGCAATCCCGATTCTCTGCGGTCTTCACCTCCCGTGTTCAAGCAGTCCTTCTGCCTCAGTCTCCTGAGTAGCTGAGACTACAGGTGCGCACCACCATGCCTGGCTAATTTTTGTATTTATAGTATAGATGGGATTTTGCCATGTTGTTCAGGCTGATCTCAAACTCCTGGGCTCGATCAGTCTCCCTCTGTTGCCCTGGCTGGACCTCAGATGATCTGCCTGCCGCAGCCTCCCAAAGTGCCGGGATTACAGGAGTGAGCCACTGAACCCAGCCAAATATGATCATGAACCAGGGGTAGTGGGAAGCATGTTTAGATCGTGGGCAGGTCAGCAGTATGCCCATGGGCTTTGCCACCAGAGTCCTATGTCCTGGTGTGCCTTGGTACACTGTTTGCCACGGGCTTTGAGGAGGGTGTTGGTTGGCTTAATAACATTCTATCTCGGGCCCAGAAGTAGCCCCCTGAAGGAGAAATTCAGACAGGGAAGAGAGATGGGATGGTTGAGACATTTTTGCATAGTCCTGCAAGGGGACAGGCCTAACTGAAAAAATCTTGCTCCATAATAGTCAGGACCAAGCCTGTGTTGAACTTAGCAATTTGGTTTCAGCTAATCATTCACCTGTCTCTTTAAAATACAGTTGTTAATTCGAAGTCATCTTTTTTTTTTTTTTTTTTGAGATGGAGTCTCGCTCTGTTGCCCAGGCTGGAGTGCAGTGGCGCCATCTCGACTCACTACAAGCTCCGCCTCCCGGGTTCACGCCATTCTCCTGCCTCAGCCTCCCGAGTAGCTGGGAATACAGGCGCCACCACCACGCCCGGCCAATTGTTTGTATTTTTAGTAGAAACGGGGTTTCACCGTGTTAGGATGGTCTCGATCTCCTGACCTCGTGATCCACCCGTCTTGGCCTCCCAAAGTGCTGGGATTACAGGCATAAGCCACTGCATCCGGCTGAATTTCACCATTTTAAAAATATTTCACCTTAAACCACCTTGAGTTTTTATAGTTATATAAAAGCTAAAAGACATGTTATGTTGCATTTTAACATTTGCATATGTTTAAGTAACAAAAATAATTTTAGTCTGGTGGGAGATGTGGTAAGGGGGATGGCACTTTGGGGTAATTATTTTTTCTTTAAAGGGCCCTGAACTCAAGCATCCTGTCATAAAGAAGACTACTCGGCAAGTAGTCTTACGTTTCTATTTTTCTGTTTTCAAGGCTGTTTTAGACTCCATTTTGATTATGGGCATTAGCAATTGTTGTCTTTATTCTCATATATCATATTATTAAAACGTAAGTTGCATTTTACACTAAGGAACCAGATTCTCCAGTAGTTATTATTATGCCCATAAATTAATCAAGGCATATAGTCCCAACTTGAACCAGCTGTTTAAATTTGCTGGCCTAGGGGCGTGGTGGCTCACACCTGCAATCTAGCACTTTGGGAGGCCGAGGTGGGCGGATCATGAGGTCAGGAGATCGAGACCATCCTGGCTAACACAGAGAAACCCCGTCTCTAACAAAAATATAAAAAATTAGCTGGGTGTGGTGGCATGCACCTGTAGTCCCAGCTACTCAGGAGGCGGAGGCAGGAGAATCCCTCTAACTTGGGAGGCGGAGGTTTCAGTGAGCTGAGATGGCGCCACAGCACTCCAGCCAGGCGACAGAGCGAGACTCCTCAAAAAAAAAAAAAAAAGAGTTTGCTGGCCGGGCACAGTGGCTCACACCTGTAATCCCAGCACTTTGGAAGGCCGAGGCAGGTGGATCATCTGAAGTCAGGAGATCGGGACCATCCTGGCCAACATGATGAAACCCCATCTCTACCAAAAATACAAAAATTAGCTGGGCATGGTGGCGGGTACCTGTAATTCCAGCTACTCAGGAGGCTGAGGCAGGAGAATCACATGTGAGAGTTCCAGCTGATCTTCATACTTGCCAAGTGCTTGATATTGGCAGTCTTTACTTATAGCCATTCTAGTGGTTTGTAGTGTTATCCTTCATTATGGTTTTAATCTGCGTTTTCTTAACGACTTGTTGAGCATCTTTTCATGTACCTATTTTCCATTTGTATCTCTTTGGTAAAGTGGCTGTTCAGATCTTCTGCTCATTTTTATTGAGTTGTCTTAATGAGCTGTGAGATATTTTTATATAATCTCAATACAAGCCCTTTATTAGACAGGCTTCACAAACGTTTTCTCTCAGTGTGTGACTGGCATTTTCATTATACAGCACTGTCCTCTGAAGAGCAAAAGTTTTATATTTTGATCAGATCCAATTTGTGTTTTTAAATGATTTTGTGCTTTTGTGTTCAGTGTAAGAAATCTTTGCTGCTCAAGGTTATAAAGATTTTTTTGCCCTGGCCAGGCGCGGTGGCTTACACCTGTAATCCTAGCACTTTGGGAGGCGGATCACAAGACCAGCCTGACCAACATGGAGAAACCCCGTCTCTACTAAAACTACAAAAATTAGCTGAGGATGGTGGCACACGCCTGTAATCCTAGCTACTTGGGAGGCTGAAGCAGGAGAATCACTTGAACCCAGGAGGTAGAAGTTGCAGTGAGCTGAGATTGCACCACTGCACTCCAGCCTGGGTGACAGAGCAAGACTCCATCTCAAGAAAAAAAAAAAGGTTTTTTTGCTGTTTGTTTTTTTCGGTCTTAATAGTTTTAGCATATACATTTAGGTCTGTGAGCCAGCCACCTTGAATGAAGCTTTTATCTGTTGCAAGGGTTAAGAGTCATCTTTTTTTGCATATTGATATCCAATTGTTCAGAATGATTTATTGAAAAGACAATTTTATCTCATTGAATTACTTTGGGACCTTTGTCAAAACTCAGTTGGTCCTGTATGTATGGAACTATTATTGGATGCTATGTTCCACTTTACATATATACCTGTTCCTTTGCCAGTACCATACTATCCTGATTCTTGAAGCTATTTATAGTAAGTCGTGAAATTACGTAGATGTCTGCCAACTTTCTTCTTTTTCAAAAGTGGTTTCGATATATTAGATCCTTTGCGTTGCTATGTAAACTTTAGAGCCAGCTTGTCAGGTTCTACAGAAGAGCCTGTTGGGATTTTAATTGGCATCTATAGATTAATTTGGGGGAGAATTGACACCTTAACAATATTGAGTCTTCAAGTCTAAGAACATGGTAAAACTCTTCATTTATTTAGGTCATTTAAGTTTATTTTCAGCATTGTTTTGTAGTCTTCAATATATGTATGTAGTCTTTGCACATCAGTATATTAAAAATTTTCCGGACAGGCATGGTGGCTCATATCTGTAATCCAGCACTTTGGGAGTCCTACACAGGTGGATCGCTTGAGGCCAGGAGTTTAAGACCAGTCTGGGCAGCATAGTGAGATCCTGGCTTTACAAAAAATAAATACATTTTCCCAAAGTATTTTATATTTTCTTGCTATTTCAAATGTACTCTAAAAAGTTTCAATATTTGTTTATTGCTAGTGCATAGAAATTCAGTTGGTTTTTTTTGTTGTTTTTTTTTTTTTTTTTTTTTTTTTTGTTTTTTTTTTTAGGGGGAGGGATATTGGCCATATATACTGTGAAAACTTACTAGTTCTGTGGGCCTTTTAGGAGATTCCTTAGGATTTTCTTTCTTTCTTTTCTTTCTTCCTCTTTTTCTTTTTTTGACAGAGTTTTGCTCTTGTTGCCCAGGCTGGAGTGCAATGGCGCCATCTCGGCCCACCACAACCTCCACCTCCTGGGTTCAAGCGATTCTCCTGCCTCAGCCTCCCAAGTAGCTGGGATTACAGTCATGTGCCACCATGCTTAGCTATTTTTAGTAGAGACAGGGTTTCTCCATTTTCGTCAGGCTGGTCTCGAACTCCCGACCTCAGGTGATCCTCCCTCCTTGACCTCCCAGAGTGCTGGGATTATAGGTGTGAGCCACCATGCCTGGCCTTTTTTTTTTTTTTCTTTCTTTTGAAACAGAGTCTCGCTTTATAGCCCAGGCTGGAGTATAGTGGCATGATCTCGGCTCACTGCAACCTCTGCCTCTTGGGTCCCAGTTCAAGCAATTCTCTTGCCTCTCAGCCCCCCGAGTAGTGGGATTACAGGTGCACACCACCGTGCCCAGCTAATTTTTGTATTTTTAGTAGAGATGGAGTTTCACCATGTTGACAGGCTGGTCTTGAACTCCTGGCCTCGTGATCCACACGCGTTGGCCTCCCAAAGTGCTGGGATTACAGGCCTGAGCCACTGCGCCCGGCCTTCCTTAAAATTTTCTGTGTAGATGATCATGTCGTCTACACATAATGTGTTTCTTCCTTTGCAATCTGTATATCTTCATTTTTTCTTGCCCAATTCCACTGACTAGGTCTTCCAATGTGAGATTGAATAGGAGTGGTGTGAGTAGGCATCCTTCTCTTCCTCACGATCTTAGGGGAAAGCATTTGGTCTTTTATCATGTAGTATAGATCAGATTGAGGAAATTTACTTACATTTTTAGTTTGCTAAGAATTATCATTATGAATAGATATTGACTTTTGTCATACTCTCTACATCTGTTGAGATGATAACAGAGTTTTCCTTTTTAGTTAATGAAATAAATTATGGTGATTTTCAAAATGTTGGAAAACCTTGCATTCCTGGGATAACCCACATTTGATTGTGATGTATTATCTTTTTGCTAGGTTGCTGGATTGGATTTACTAATGTTTCGTTAAGGATTATTGTGTCTATGTTCATGAAGGATATTAGTCTATAAATTTCTTGTCTCATGTCTTTGTGTGGTTTTGATGTTAGGCTAATACTTCGTTTATAAAATGAGCTAGGATGTATTTTCTCTTTGATTTTCCAGAAAGGAAAAGTTTGTGTAAAATTAGCATTATTTCTACCTTAAGTGTTTGGGGGGATTCACCAGTAAAGCTATCTTGGTCTGAAGTTGCTTTATTGGGAAGATTTTGAACTACAAGTTCAATTCATTTGATAGAGGTTATCTGTTTCTTTGTTAGTGAACTGTGCTAGTTTTTGTCTTTAAGGAAATTTGCCCATTTTATATTAAATGTTGTGACATAAAGTTGTTCAGAATATTTATTATCTTCTTAATTTTCATAGAATCTGTAGTGATTGCTTCCCTCTTCTTGTTATTCCTGATACCAGTTTTTTGAGTTTTCTCTTTTTTCCCGCTAAGACTGGCTAGATAATTTAACTGATCTTTTCAAAGAACCACGTTTTGTTTTAATTCCTTCTCCATTTTCTTTTTTGTTAATTTTGCTCTTTATTAATTTCATTCCTCTACTTATTTTTTATTTATTTGTTTATTTTTAAGAGCAGTCAAACGAAGCAGTGGGAGTCAAGAAGGAACAAAGAAATCTGTAGTGGTTGTGAACAGTTAGTTATCAACAGCACTGCATTTGTACCAGCCTGTTTTGGTTTCTTTTTTTTTTTTTTTTTTTTTGAGACGGAGTCTCGCTCTGTCGCCCAGGCTGGAGTGCAGTGGCGCGATCTCGGCTCACTGCAAGCTCCACCTCCCGGGTTCACGCCATTCTCCCGCCTCAGCCTCCAAGTAGCTGGGACTACAGGCGCCCGCCACCACGCCCGGCTAGTTTTTTTGTATTTTTAGTAGAGACGGGGTTTCACCATGTTAGCCAGGATAGTCTCGATCTCCTGACCTCGTGATCCACCCGCCTCGGCCTCCCAAAGTGCTGGGATTACAGGCTTGAGCCACCGCGCCCGGCCTGTTTTGGTTTCTTAAGGTGGAAGTTTACATCGTTTTATCTGAAACCTTTCTTCTTTTCTAATGTGTTTAATTCTATACATTTCTTTTAAAATTTGCACCAATCACACAGGATCTATAAGTTTCTGTCTAAGCATTCCTTTAGCTGCATCCCACAAATTATGATATGTAATGGTTTTCATTCTACTCAAAATATTTTATAATTGCCTTTATGATTTGTTCATTGACCCATGTTTTGTTCAGAAGTATGTTTTTATTTTATTTTTTATTATTTTTTTGAGATAGAGCCCCTCTCTGTCACCGGGCTGGAGTGCAGTGGCGCAATGTTGGCTCGCTGCAACCTCTGCCTCCCGGGTTCAAGCAGTTCTCCTGCTTCAGTCTCCCAAGTAGCTGGTACTACAGGCATGCGCCACCATGCCCAGCTAATTTTTGTATTTTTTGTAGTGATGGGGTTTCACCATGTTGGCCAGGATGGTCTTAATCTCCTGACCTCGTGATCTGCCTGCCTCGGCCTCCCAAAGTGCTGGGATTACAGGTGCGAGCCACCGTGCTCGGCCTATTTTATTTTTTTAGACAGAGTCTCTCTCTACGCCCAGGCTGGAGTGCAGTGGCACGATCTCAGTTCACTGCAACCTCTGCCTCCCGGGTTCAAGCGATTCTCCTGCCTCAGCCTTCTGAGTAGCTGGGATTACACGTGCACGCCACCATGCCCTGCTAATGTTTGTATTTTAGTAGAGATGGTGTTGCCCAGGCTGGTCTTGAACTCCTGAGCTTGGGCAGTCTACCCGCTTCAGCCTCCCAAAGTGCTTGGGTTAAGGCGTGAGCCACCACGCCCAGCCGAAACTTCTAAATGGATTGGTATATTTCTTTCAATTTCTACTTTATGTATTTTGAGCTCTGTTGTTAAAGTATTTACCATTTAGCACTGCTATTTCTAATTGTTGAATTAATGCCACCGTCGTCATCATCAGCATCATCATCTCCCTCTTTGTTTTTACTGATACTCCTTGTTGTGAAGCAAATTTTGTCTTATACTGAGAGCCACCTAGCCTTTTTTGATTAGTGTGTACAAGGAGTATGGCTTCCCAACCTTTCTTTTTAACCTCTTTATCATCTCTTGTAGCTTAGGAGCTCTTGCTTTTTTAAAGACCAGTCTGACCTTCTCTGCTAATAATTGTAGTATTTACACTCTTTCCCTTTAATGTAATTATTGATCTGTTTGGGTTTAAACATACCATCTTGCATTTTTTCTCCTATTTTTCCCATCTGTTATTTGTTACTCTTTTAAATGAATTTTTTTTGAAACGGGGTCTCACTCTGTCATCCAGGCTGGAGTGCAGTGGCGCGTGATCTCTGCTCACTGCAAGCTCCATCTCCCAGGTTCATGCCATTCTCCCACCTCAGCCTCCCGAGTAGCTGGGACTATAGGCACCCGCACCATGCCTGGCTAATTTTGTTTTTGTATTTTTAGTAGAGACAGAGTTTCATTGTGTTAGCCAGGATGATGTCGATCTCCTGACCTCATGATCTGCCCTCCTCAGCCTCCCAAAGTGCTGGGATTACAGGTGTGAGCCACCATGCCCGTCCAATGAATTGAATATTTTAAGTGGCTGGGCGTGGTGGCTCTCGCCTGTAACCCTAGCACTTAGGGAGGCTGAGGCGGGCGGATTACCCAAGCTCAGGAGTTCGAGACCAGCCTGAGCAACACGAAGAAACCCCATCTCTACTAAAATGCAAACATTAGCTGGGTGTGGTGGCATGTGCCTGTAATCCCAGCTACTTGGGAGGTTGAGGCAGGAGAATTGCTTGAACCCAGGAGGCGGAGGTTGCAGTGAGCTGAGATGCGCCACTGCACTCGGGGTAACAGAGCGAGACTCCATCTCCAAAAACGTTTTTTAAAAAAATGAATATTTTTTTATCCATGTGTTGGTCAGAAGTATGTTTTTATTTTATTTTATTATTATTATTTTTTGAGACAGAGTCTCACTCTGCGCCCAGGCTGGAGTGCAGTAGCGCCATCTCAGTTCACTGCAGCCTCTGCCTCCCGGGTTCAAGTGATTCTCCTGCCTCAACCTCCCATGTAGCTGGGATTACAGGCACCTACCACTGCATCCGGCAGATTTTTTTATTTTTAGTAGAGGCGGGGTTTCACTTCTTGGCCAGGCTAATCTCGATCTCCTGACCTAGTGATCCACCTGCCTCACCCTCCCAAAGTGCTGGAATGACTGGTGTGAGCCACCACGTCCGGCCTATGAATATTTTAAATTCTTCCATTTTGTCTCCTGTTGACCTTACTACCTATATTTCTTTTTCTTTGTTTTATAATTTTTTAGCTATAGCTTCCACTTTTCAGCCTCTACTCTCAAAGAATAGTATACCACTTCTCATGTAGTGTAAGTACCTCACAGTAGTACACTTGGAGCAGCACCATTTCTGGTGCTAATGTTGTGTATTTTTCTTACATGTATTTATACACCTCAGCATACATTGTGGTGGGTTTTTTTTTTCCCCGCTTGCTTTAAATAGCTAATTACCTTTTTTAAAAGACCTTATAAATAAGTTCTTGACCCACATCTTTATCATGTGTGGTGCTCTCCATTCCTTTGTGTAGATTCACTTTTCATTTGGTGTTATTTTTTCTCTATCTCAAGAACTGCCTTTAACATTTCCTGTAGGCCAAGGAAGCTTCTGTTTGAAAGCTTTTATTTTGCCTTTGTTTTAAAAAGATATTTCTGTTTGGAATTTGAGGTTGTTGGTCATTTCTTTCCTGGCCTCCCCAGTTTGTGAGGAGAAACATGTTGTCATCCTTATCTTTGCTCCTGCATGTGTAGGGTGGTGACTCATTTTTCTCTGCTTCTGAGATTGGCGCTTTGTCACTGGTTTTCAGCAATTTGACGGTGACGGGCCTCTGTGCTTTGCTTTGTGTTTAGTGTGCTTTGGGTTAATTGAACTTGTAGTGAGTGTGGGCTTATGCGTGTGAGTTTATAGTTTCATCAAATTTAGAAATATTTCAAGTATTTCTTCACATAGTCCTCTTTTTTTCTGGGATGTCAGACATCTTGAGTTTGTCCTACAAATGCTTTGTCCATTTTTTCGGTCTTTTCTGTGCTTCATTTTGGATTAATTAATTAATTAATTTCGAGACAGAGTCTTGCTCTGTTGCCCAGGCTGGAGTGCAATGGTATGATCTCGGCTCACTACAACCTCCGCCTCCTGGGTTCAAGTGATTCTCCTGCCTCAGCCTCCCAAGTAGCTGTGATTACAGGTGCCTGCCACCATGCCTGGCTATTTTTTTTTTTTTTTCCGAGATGAAGTTTCACTCTTGTTGCCCAGTCTGGAGTGCAATGGTGTGATCTCGGCTCACTGCAACCTCTGCCTCCCAGGTTCAAGTGATTCTCCTGCCTCAGCCTCCTGAGTAGCTGGGATTATAGGCATGCGCCACCATACCCAGCTAATTTTGTATTTTTAGTAGGGACGGAGTTTCTCCATGTTGGTCAGGCTGGTTTCGAACTCCCGACCTCAGGTAATCCGCCCACGCTCGTCCTCCCAAAGTGCTGGGATTACAGGTGTGAGCTACCGCGCCTGGCCAATTTTTGTATTTTTTAGTAGAGGTGGGGTTTCACCATGTTGGTCAGACTGGTCTCGAACTCCTGACCTCAGGTGATCCACCCACCTTGGCCTCCCAAAGTGCTGGGATTATAGGCGTGAGACACCATGCCTGGCCTGGATTATTTTTATTGCCTGTGTTCAGGTTTATTGGTATTCTGATCTGCTTAATCTGCCAAGTCTATTTAGTGTATTTTTTTCTTTTATATCTTATTTATCAGCTCTGAAAGTTTCATTTGATTTACTTATTGACATCTTCAGTTTCTCTTCCCATCATGTTTATTTTTCCTTTGTTCCTTGAACATATGGAGTTTCTTTATAATTGCCAGTTTTAGATTCTTGACTGTTAGTTGTATTATCTCTGTTTTTTGGGAGATCTGTTTCTTTTTTATTTTTTTGAGATGGAGTCCTCGCTCCGTCACCCAGGCTGGAGTGCAATGGTGCGATCTCAGCTCACTGCAACCTCTGCCTCCTGGGTTCAAATGATTCTCCTGCTTCAGCTTCCTGAGTAGCTGGGATTACAGGCACGTGCCACCACACCCAGCTAATTTTTGTATTTTTAGTAGAGATGGGGTTTCATCATGTTGGCCAGGCTGCTCTCAAACTCCTGACCTCAGGTGATCTGCCTGCCTCTGCCTCCCAAAGTGCTGGGATTACAGGCGTGAGCCACCACGCCTGGCCTGGGGAATTTATCTCCCTCCCTCCCTCCTTCCCTCCCTTTCTTTCTCTCTCTCTCTTTTTCTTTCTTTTTTGAGATAGTGTCTCTCTCTGTCACCCAGGCTGGAGTGCAGTGGCACGATCTAGCAATGGCACGATCTAGTCTCACTGTAACCCCCCTTCCTCAGTTCAAACGATTCTTCTACCTTAGCCTCTCGAGTGGCTGGGATTGCAGGCTTGTGCCTCCATGCCTGGCTACATTTTGTATTTTTAGTAGTGACGGGATTTTGCCATCTTGGTCAGGCTGGTCTCGAACTCCTGACCTCAGGTGATCCACTCGCCTCATCCTCTGAAAGTGCTGGGATTACAAGCGTGAGCCACCACACCTGGCCTGGGGGATCTGTTTCTACAGATTGGCTTTTCCTCCTTCTTAAGAGTCATTTTCCTGCTTTTGATTTTGTTACTGGATGGTGGACATTGTGAATTTTACATTGTTAATAGCTGGATTTTGTTATTTTTCTTTTAAATTGTGTTAGACTCGGGTGAAACATGACTGAGGTTAAATCTGTATATTGTGAGTTCTATAATGGGACACATTTAAGGATTTAATATGTAGTCATCATGTACCCTATTTTAAGACTTACCTTCATCTCGTCTCCAGGAAATGTTGCTTTCAAGTTCTTGATTGCTCTTCTGAGTGTACTGCGTTCCAGCCATCATCATAGGTGCTGATGTATCATAGTGAGCGAGTAGATAGGTTATGGCCCTCATGAACTGATTTTCCAGTGTTGAAGACAGCTAAAAAAACAAGAACGCGAGTAGAACACCAGGATTTCAGATAGCAGTTTAATAGGGATTAACTGAGATGTTTAGGTTGATGGGGAAGCCAGAGCTCAGGAGATGGGCACTGCACCCATAATCAGAACAAGCACGTGTTTAACATAAAGATAATTAACAAGTGGTGGGGTGTGGTGGCTCACGCCTGTAATCAGCACCTTGGGAGGCTGAGGCAGGCGGATCACCTGAGGTCAGGAGTTGGGAGACCAGCCTGGCCAACGTGGTGAAACCCCTGTCTCTACTAAAAATACAGAAATTAGCCAGGCGTGGTGGTGGGCTTCCGTAATCCCAGCTACTTGGGGCTGAGACAGGAGAATCGTTTGAACCCAGGAGGCGGAGGCTGCAGTGAGCTGAGATCACAGCATTGCACTCCAGCCTGGGCAAGAAGAGTGCAACTCAAGTAATTAACAAGTAGCAAGAGGTCAGCCACCCAGATCTGTGAAGTGAACCCTAAAGAGTATGGCCAGGGCAGATCTAGGGGGCAGCCACTAATGGGAGCTTAGGGAGGGGACTCGAGAAAGGAACAAACTTGGAAGAGGCCCTGACATGGAGGGGGTATTGTTATGCCCCACTGGGTAGCAGAGAGTCTCCCTGAGGTCCTGCAGGCGCTGGGACTGAGTGCTGGAAAGTGCTTGCCTCTCAGTCCCCTGCACACCACTGACGAGGAGCTGCCTCGGGGTAAGAGCAAGATGAGAAAAGCACAGGAACCTGGAGGGAGACCCCTTCTTCAGTGTCCCTGTAGCACCTTCCACCCACACCACCACAGATTGTACCTACCTGCTGGCAGAGGAGAAATGTTTATAGGGTGCAGCTCCTTTGTTGTAAGTGTGGTGAAGAAGGGAAGATTTGGAGTTGAGAGGCAAAAAAATCAGTTGGCTCAACCAGCCTCCCTGAGTAGGTGATCTTTTTGCTGAGGCCTACCTAATGGGACAGCACTCTACAGTCTACCAGAAGCCAGTCAGAGGCTCATGGGCTAAGGGTCCGAGGCAAAGGGAGCAAGGGCAGTGACTTAAAAGCAGAACTTTGACCTGAGCAGCCTTGAAAGCTGTGGTAAGAAATACAGTGTTTGCTCCTAAGTGATAACAGAGGAGCAGTTACAGTGCTCCTCTGTGTTAACAGAGGAGTGATACAGCGTTTGTTCCTAAGGAGAACAGAGGTTTTATGTTGGGAGCTCTGTGATGTCACTCTGCTGCTGCCTGGAGAATGCATGATTAGCAGGTACCAGTGGAAATAGGTGTGCCACTAGAGAGAGGCAGTGCAGCTGTGCAGGCAAGAGGTAGGTGATGATGGCTTAGACTGGGTTAGAAGCAGCGGAGGAAGAATGAGTGGATTGTGGAGGTATTTAGGATTGAGGTGGAGTGGACAACTTTGCTGTTAGATGGCTGTGGGATGGAGGAGACTGTGAACCTTGCTTGTTGAAGGGAACGGACCCGCTTAGGAAACAGCCTCCTCTACCACTGCCCTCTTCTTGTCCTACCATGCCTCATCAGTCAGAACCCCATGGCCTTCCAGCCACTTTTGGTATGGGAGTAGCCTCATTTTCAGGTACTCAGGTCCAGTCTACATAAAAACCTAAATATGGCTGAGCGTGTTGGCTCACGCCTGTAATCACAGCACTTTTGGAAACGAAGGCAGGTGGATCACTTGAGCTCAGGAGTTTGAGACCAACCTGATCACCATAGTGAAACCCTGTGTCTACCAAAAATACAAAAAGTTAGCCAGGCGTGGTGGTGCACGCCTGTGGTCCCAGGTGCTCAGGAGGCTGAGGTGAGACGATTGCTTGAGCGTGGGAGGTGGAGGTTGCAGTGAGCCGAGATTGCACCACTGCACTCCAGCCTGGGTGATAGAGCGAGACCCTGTCTAAAAAAAAAAACCCAAAAAAACAAAAACAAAAAAACCTGTATGTCTCATCTAATTAATCCAAAGCCTCTTCCCCTCAAGTGAAGTGGTGGCAGGAGTCCCCATGGGCGGAGGGCAGTGGTGTATGTCCTGCCTCCTTATCCCTGCCCTGTTCCTCCAGGATGGAGAAGGGGCTCTGGAGTGGAGACTTGGGGGTCTTTGTTCTCTCTGGGTTGTCTCGGGTTCTTTTTGGCCCACTAGCACTAGGTCTGTGGTCCTAATGGGTGGCCCAGCGGTTGCTGGCTCTTTCTTGGGGGAGGCTGCTGTAGTGTGCTCAGGCTGCTACAACAAAATACCACGGGCTGGGCTGCTTATAAACAGCGGACATTTATATCTTACAGTCTGGAAGGTTGGAAGGTCTAAGATTAAGGTGCTGGCGATTGGTGCCTGGGGAGGGCTGAGCTTTGGTTCATAGCTGGTGCCCTCTCGCTGTCCTCATGCGGTGGAAGGATGTGGCAGCTCTCTGGGGCCTCCTTTATAAAAGGACATTAATCCCATTCACGAAGACGCCGTCCTCATGACCTAATAGCTTCCTAAAGGCCCCACTTCCTGATACATTCCCTTAGGGGTTAAAATTTCAACTTATGAACGGGGCGGGCGGGAGCACAAACATTCAGAACAGAGCAAAACCTCAGACCTTTGGGCACTTTTGAGACCTCGGTAGGGACTTCATGCTGGACTGTCTGGTTGAGACTCTGTGTGGCACAACCAGCCTGCCCCCCTCCCCCTACCACTGCCATCCCGCACTCTGCCCCCCTCCCTCGTGGTGTAATTCTGGGGTCAGCTTCCCAGCAGGACCTGTTTGGGGTGGGATTCTTTCAGGATGACACAAGCTCTTGCCCTTCTGTGTGCTGGTGGCAGCTGAGCTAGGTCCCCTGCTGTCTTAATCCTCTGCCCACTTAGCAATGCTCAGGCTTTTCTGCTGCAGGGTCTTTTCTGCTGCAGGGTCTTTTCTGTTGCAGGGTCTTTTCTGCGAGGCCTGCCCCAGTGTCTTTGTGTCCCAACTCCACAGCACCCACCACAGGCCCTTGGGAGTTTCCTTGTGTTTGGCTCAGCAGCAGACTGGGGTGGTGCAGGCCTCTGAACAGACCTGGCCAAGTCCAGCCCAGGGTGAGCCCCAGGCTCCTTGCCATAGGCCACCACCTCTCTCTCTCAGGGCTTGTCTCAGTGGCTTCATGCTTGATTGGGGGAGGGGTTAGTAAGGAGAGCACACTTTTCCTTGTGGGAACCAGAGTGGGAATAGTGCAATACTCGTGACTTAGGTGAATTCCTTTCTGGAAGTCTCTCTTGTGACTGTGATTCTCTTCCTCAGGCTGTGGGGATCAGGGGAACGCAATGATTATGGAGCTGGCAGCCCCTATCGTGAGCCTGGGGAGGCCTTTCTAGCACCCTGCATCACCCTGTGGGCACCCTCAGCTCTGAGACCTGAGCCCCTTTTCCCAAGGAGCAGAGTCCTTCTCAGGACCTGTTCTAGAAGGAGCCCTGATGCCGGATGGGTGGGTGACTGAGCGGGAGGAGGAACCTGAGGTTATGTTGTGTTTCTCTAGTTGTTGTTGGTGAAATCCTTTTGGTGCTTACTGTTGGGCATGGGACATAGGAACGTCTTTGCCCAGTGTTCTCTCTCTCTCTCTCTTTTTTTTTTTTTTTTTTTTTTGAGACAAAGTCTCTCTCTGGTTCTCAGGCTGGACTGCAGTGGCGCGATCTTGGCTCACTGCAACCTCTGCCTCCCAGGTTCAAGCGATTCTCCTGCCTCAGCCTCCCGAGCAGTTGAGATTACAGGCGTGCACCACCATGCCTGGCTAATTTTTGTATTTTTAGAAGAGATGGGTTTCTCCACGTGGGTCAGGCTGGTCTTGAACTCCTGACCTCAGGTGATCTGCCTGCCTCGGCCTCCCAAAGTGCTGGGATTACAGGCGTGAGCCATCGTGCCTGGCCAAGTGTTCTCTGAAGCCTCCTTGTTCCTCAGTCAGAGCAGGCAGTGCAGGCTGTGGGATTCCCCAGGACGGAGAGGCCTCTGCCCCGGCTGCTTGATGCTAGGCTCAGAGAGGTCACTAGGTTTCTACCAAGTGCTGTCTCAGGTGACCGTGGGCATATGTCACTTTCCAGAGGTGCCCACTGAGGTGATCATCATGTGTGATGATTAGGACACTGGGAGTAAAACTGTTCCTTTTTAAATTTAATATCAATTAATTTTTATACTTTAAAAAATTTTTAAATAGAGACGAGGTCTTGCTATGTTACCCAGGCTGGTCTCAAACGTCTGGGCTCTTCAAGTGGTCCTCCCATCTCGGCTTCCCAAAGTGGTGGGATTACAGGTGTGAACCACCATGCCCAGCCGAATTGTTTCCTTTTTGTGTGCATGTGTCTGTGTGACAATGTCTCTGTCACCCAGGCAGAAGTGCAGTGGGGCATGATCACGGCTCACTATAGCCTCAACTTCCCAGGCTCAAGTGATCCTCACACCTCAGCCTCCTGGGTAGCTGGGACTACAGGCAGGCTCCGACACGCCCAGCCTGTTTTTTGTATTTCTTGTAGCAGTGGTGTTTCATCATGTTGCCCAGTGATCCACCCACCTCAGACTCCCAAAGTGCTGAGAGTACAAATGTGAGCCACTGCATCCAGCCAAGATAGTTTCTTTTCAATGTCTACGTTTTACAGTTTTTAAAAGGCATTTTCCTGAGCAGTTAATAAAAAATTGATGCCTTGAACATTTTAACATAACTGGTCTATTCTGTTCTCTTTTTAAAGCAGAGCCAAGATTTTCTTCTTCACTCCTCGCTTGGTGGCTCGCAGCCGGAGGCCGGCAGTGGTGGGAGGCTCGCTCTGGGTGCACAGACGCTGCCTTCGGACACCGCATGCTCGTGCGAGGCCTGCAGTGAGCGCAGGTATGTGACGTGTGTGCCACGTTGCTCACACCTGTCCACAGTGACATGCAGACCTGCATATTGGAGCTGGACCGAGAAACTGGGCTAATGTGACAGACAGCAACAAGAGTAAGGCAGTTGCTTCGCTATTGTGGGAAAGAACCAGATGAGTAAGACAAAAACTCCCGCTCTTGAGGAACTGGCACTAGGAAGCATCCTCACAACAAGAGGAGGAGTCCTTAAATAATCAGAATCTAAGAGCAGCCTCAGTGAATGAGAGGAGTGAGAGGGGAGAGCCTGACTGGCTGCCGCTGAGTGGCTGAGGGGAGAGCCCAGGAGCTCGTCTTTTTTTTTTGAGGCGGGGTCTGGCTCTGTCCTCCAGGCTGGAGGGCAGTGGCGTGATCTCGGCTCACCACAACCTCCGCCTTCCAGGCTCAAGTGACTTCTCCCACTTCAGTCCCGGTATCTGGGACTACAGGTGCGCACCACCATGTGGAGCTAATTTTTGTATACTTTGTAGAGATGGGGCTTTGCCATGTTGCCCAGGCTGGTCTCAAACTCCTGGACTCAAGCAATTAGTCCGTCTTCACCTCCCAAAGTGCTGGGATTACAGGCATGAGCCACCATGCCAAGCCCGGGAGCAGATCTAAAAATGCTCTGTGCTCTGGCTCAGGAAGGAATGCATGTAGCCAAGTGGGGGTCAAAGGGTGGGGGCAAGGCTGCCCATTAGGTACCTTGGAGGTGAAGGCCAGATCAGCAGTGGGGATGTGGGTACCCTTATTATGGACAGTAGCCACAGATGCTCCTGTCATCTATGCAGTGGCTAAGCTCTTACGCAGAGTGCACCCTGGGAGCTGTGCTGGGGATGCCATCACCCTGATTGCCGGCTCCTGGGAGCTGGGCAAGGTACAAGAGTCTGGGAGGTCCTCTGAGGACAATGTGCTAGGTGAGGAAGGGCAGCAGATTGTGGTGAGTTTCTAACCTTCCTGTGTTGTCTCACAGAGAAATTTCAGCAGAGGCGGACCGGGAACCTCAGCAGCTGCAGAACTACTGGTCAGAAGTGCGCTACACAGTGCGCTGCATCTACCGCCAGGCAGGGACCCCGCTGGCAGATGACCAGGACCAGTCTCTGGTGCCTGACAAGGAGGGAGTAAAGGAGCTCGTGGATCGGTACATACCACCCCTTCCTGTTTTGGCCGTGTGCAAACCCCTGCCCTGCCCGCTGCGCTTGGAGCCGCTCCTTTCAGGATGGGCTTTCCTTACAGTGCTCAGCTGGGCTTGCTCAGCCTTTGGTGCCTGTCGAGTCTGCAGCAGATGGACTGGCAAAAGCGAGCCCCCTAGGCCAGACATCTTGAATTTTTCTGATTCCGATGAAACGCTATTGCCTGTGTAATTACACAAGAAATGTTTCTGTCACTTGTTTGTGTGAAGACTGATGATAATACCTGCCTTTCTGAGTCCCCCTGTGCCCCGGATGATGCAGAGTACTTTTACAAGCACTCTTGCCTTTATCAACCCAAGGAGAAAGGCGGAGTTAGCCCATTTACAAAGTGAGAAAATGGGGCTCTGTGAGGTTGGGTAGCTTGTGTATGTGCCTGTGGCTCATGAGGCCGAGACAGCCGAGGCGTGCCTGGCTGTGTGGCTGTTTGTCTTGATGCCGCAGCTGTTCTTCAGCAGATACCTTATGCTCAGTAACCACACAGAATTTGAGGTGGCCATAATTTTTATTCTTCCTTATAGTTTGATGTAACTTTTTTTTTTTTTTTTTTGAGACGGACTCTTGCTCTGTCACCCAGGCTGGAGTGCAATTGTGTGATCTCAGCTCACTGCAACCCCCGCCTCCTAGGTTCAAGCTATTCTTATGTCTCAGCTTCCCAAGTAACTGGGATTACAGGTGCCCACCACTGTGCCCAGCTCATTTTTGTGTTTTAATAGAGACGGGGTTTCACCATGTTGGTCAGGTTGGTCTCAAATGTAATCCACCTGCTTTGACCTCCCAAAGTGCTGGAATTACAGGCGTGAGCCACTGTGCCCAGTGACGTAACGTATTTTTATTTTATTATTTTATTTTATTTTATTTTATTTTATTTTTTTGAGGCGGAGTCTCGCTCTGTCGCCCAGGCTGGAGTGCAGTGGCGGGATCTCAGCTCACTGCAAGCTCTGCCTCCTGAGTTCACGCCATTCTCCTGCCTCAGCCTCCCGAGTAGCTGAGACTACAGGCGCCCGCCACCTTGCCCGGCTAGCTCTTTGTATTTTTTAGTAGAGACGGGGTTTCACCCTGTTAGCCAGGATGGTCTTGATCTCCTGACCTCGTGATCCGCCTGTCTCGGCCTCCCAAAGTGCTGGGATTACAGGCTTGAGCCACCGCGCCCGGCCTTTTTTTATTTTTTTATTTTTATTTTTCGAGACGGAGTCTTGCTCTGTCGCCCAGGCTGGAGTGCAGTGGCGCAATCTTGACTCACTGCAAGCTCCGCCTCCTGGGTTCACGCCATTCTCCTGCCTCAGCCTCCCGAGTAGCTGGGACTACAGGCGCCCGCCACTGCACCTGACTAATTTTTTGTATTTTTAGTAGAGACGGGGTTTCACCGTGTTAGCCAGGATGGTCTCGATCTCCTGACCTCATGATCCTCTCGTCTCGGCCTCCCAAAGTGCTGGGATTACAGGTGTGAGCCACTGCGCCCGGCCTTTTATGTTTTTTGAAATGTTTCAAATGAAAGCAACAGATTTGAGATGGCTATTTCGTGGGTTGATTCTCATTTGGGTTTCTTTCTCACATTTTGAATGCATCACATTTGGGAGAGATTTTTTTTTTCCTCCCTCCCCTCAGAGTCTCACTCTGTCGCCCAGGCTGGTGTGCAGTGGTTGTAATCTCAGCTCACTACAACCTCTGCCGCCTGAGTTCAAGCGATTCTCCTGCCTCAGCCTCCTGAGTAGCTGGGATTACAGGCGCCTGCCACTGTGCCCAGCTAATTTTTGTATTTTTAGTAGAGATGGGATTTCACCATCTTGGCCAGGCTGGCCTTGAACTCCTGACCTTGTGATCCACCCGCCTCGGTCTCCCAAAGTGTTGGGATTACAGGCGTGAGCCACTGTGCCCAGCCGGGAGTTTTATAAACTGATGTTTGCTGTGCGGTAGATTTTATCCTGGAGGCAAGGATAGTGATTAGCCGTAGATTAGGTTAACTCATTGAATTCAGCCAAGTATGTTCAGGGTTTGACCTTCGAGCCACTGGTATTGCAAGAGGTCCTTCTCTGTGGTATGTGCTTTTATTAGAAGTTAGATTTCCAGCCAAGCATGGTGGCTCACATCTGTAATCCCAGCACTTTGGGAGGATTTCTTGGGCCCAACAGTTCAAGACTAGCCTGGGCAACATAGTGACTTGTCTCTACACAAAATTAAAAAATTAGCCAGGTGTAATGAAGCACACTTGTGGTCTCAGTTGCCTGGGAGGCTGAGGCAGGAGCAGCTCTCAAGCTCAGGAGTTCAGTGCTGCAGTGAGCTAGGATTGCTCCACTGCACTCCAGCCTGGGCAACAGAGTAAAACCCTGTCTCCAAAAACAAAAACAAAAAAACAACAAAGGAAGTTAGGTTTCCTAGTGAGTATTAGGAAAAAATGTATAACCTTCACATCAAACCTATGACTTCACAGATCATTAACGTTGCAACTTCAGTACCTTAGAGTAGCAGCCAGTGTGTGGTTGATGTGCCAGTATCTGTTGAATGTATGTGAGAGTTAGCGAATGAGCTTCCATAGCATCTTCAGCATATCGCTGTCTCCTTTTTTTTTTTTTTTTTTTTTTTTTTAAGACGGGGTCTCACTCTGTCACCCAGGCTGGAGTGCAGTGGCGCAATCTTGGCTCACTGCAAACTCTGCCTCCTGGATTCACGCCATTCTCCTGCCTCAGCCTCCCGAGTAGCTGGGACTACAGGCACCCGCCACCACGCCAGCTAATTTTTTGTATTTTTAGTAGAGATGGGGTTTCACCGCGTTAGCCAGGATGGTCTCGATCTTGCCTCACAAAGTGCTGGGATTACAGGTGTGAGCCACCACGCCCAGCCTCGCTGCCTCCTTTTTATATAACTTAAAAAAATCTGTTTGCGAAATTATCACATGGTTATTTCCTTAAATTTATAAAATACAGAAATAGACCCCCCAAAAAAATAAATAAATAAATAAAAGGGACGTAAGTCCGACATGCTTAGAGAACAGTGACGTGGGTGTCCAGTCTGCTTCTGAGTTTGGTTGTCTCTGTCAAAATTTGACTCTTCTGTGGCTTTCTTCTAGCAGATGAAATACATTCTATTTCAGAGGACAGTTTTTTATACTAGTAGTTGAAATTACAATTGTCATACTCAAAAAAATTAATGTCTATCTGAAATGTACTAACCATAATAGGAATCCCATCCATCAACACTATTTTTTAATCCACATTTTCCATAAGGCTTCACATGTTCCATTGCAAGATTTTACTTGGCACTTGTCTTTTACAACCTAGCTAGGTAGTATGGCAATTTAAAAATAGAACAGGTGACAACTTTCTTTTCTTTTGACATAATATGGTATGTAGAAGGTGAAAGGATTTACTATGTAAAATCCAGGAGCTGTAGTTTAATACATTTTACAACTCATTTTTATTAGAGTGATGAACTCAAACTGGTTTCTCCTGGTGATGGGTTGTGGATGAATTTTTGTTATTACATCAACGGTTTTAGGTTTCCATCTAGAGGCTCCTGGATTAAAATACAATTAAATTGAACCATAGCAATGCCAGTACTGTAGAATAAGTTTTAAGATGTGGATTATCATACACATATTTGTGTCAATAAAAAAATGGATTATCCCAAAGTTTGGAGGGAAATTCATGAAAATGTTCATTGCATTTGTGGCTTAGTCATGGGACATGTATTATTTTTTTCCTACCCTTCAGCCTACAAATTTCCTTTTTTTTGAGACAGAGTCTCATTCTGTTGCCCAGGCTGGAGTACAGTGGCGCTGTCTCGGCTCACTGCAAGCTCCGCCTCCTGGGTTCACACCATTCTCCTGCCTCAGCCTCCTGAGTAACTGGGACTACAGGTGCCCGCCACCACGCCCGGCTAATTTTTTGGTTTTTTTGTTTGTTTGTTTGTTTTCAGTAGAGACAGGATTTCACCGTGTTGGCCAGGATGGTCTTGATCTCCTGACCTCGTGATCTGCCCGCCTCGGCCTCCCAAAGTACTGGGATTATAGGTGTGAGCCTCTGCGCCCAGCCTTCAGCCTACAAATTTTATTTTACACACCTTTATTGTTTTTTTGGTGGGATAATTTTTAAAAAAGGATAAATTGTGTCTAAAGTTTCCTCTTTTGATAAGCCTATTACAAACCCATTTGGATTGTACACTGAGCCTGTAGAAAGAAGGAAAGAGCAGGCTGCCCCAGATCTGCAGCCAGGTGGCATCTCTACTGGGATCAGTGCTTTTTACTTGTTAACATATAAGCCTTTAACGGAGTTGTCCCCAGCCTCGTGTCTGAGCGTGTTCGTCTGGGGCCAGCTGCTGAGAGGTGGTAGCGTGCTCTTCCAGCTGTGTGAGTTCATGCAACTCACCCAACCTGTGTGGGCCAAAATGTCCCATCTGTAAAGCAGGCACTGAACCTACACGCAGCAAACTGAATTAGTGCATGTGCATGAACTGTGCTGTGCAGGAGAAACTCAATAAATGTCACTTTTCCTGTTAGTTCCCTGGTGACACTCTGTGCCCCGGATTCTCCATCCATTAGGTGGGGTGATCATGCCTCTCACAGGTGGTTATGAGGAAGATGACTGTGTGACCATCCAGAGGTGGTCACCTGTTGAAGGGCTTCAGAAAAGATGCCCACTGACATCACAGCACCCACGGGCCCTGGTGGGCAGGCCCTGGTGACCCTCTTCTCTGTGCAGGCTCTGCGAGAGGGACCCCTACCAGCTGTACCAGCGTCTGGAACAGCAAGCTCGAGAGTACGTGCTAGAGATGAAGGTCCGCCTGCTCCGGCAGCTGTCGGCTGCGGCCAAAGTGAAGGCACCATCTGGCCTGCAGGGTCCGCCACAAGCGCACCAGTTCATCTCCCTCCTGCTTGAGGAGTACGGCGCCCTCTGCCAGGCTGCACGCTCCATCAGCACCTTCCTTGGCACTCTGGTAAGAGAGAAAACGTGTGTTTTTCTTTCTGTTTGGATGAACTGAAGAGAAGAGAAGCATGTGGCAGGAGGAAGCTTCTCATGCTTATATGCTGACCTCGCTGTCCCACCCCCACACACTGTCATAGGCCCCTCTCCTCTGTGGGAGAGGACCTATTTCCTCTCCTGTTTGTCTTTCCTCTGGACTTTGCCACTGGATAAGAGCATTGGGTG
Organism: Theropithecus gelada; assembly: GCF_003255815.1. Lineage (NCBI taxonomy): Eukaryota > Metazoa > Chordata > Mammalia > Primates > Cercopithecidae > Theropithecus > Theropithecus gelada. The sequence goes on from NC_037672.1 coordinate 2,656,624, forward strand.
GATTGATAACCAGGTGTCACCTCATGGAAGTACCGTTTGGAGGACCTTGAGGCCCAGGGAATGAGGCATGGGGCAGTTTGAGGGGAGCACCTGTGTGTGTGCCTTTATAAGGAGACAGAGAAATCTCCAGTGTCCTACTTAGGTTGTTCATTCTTTTGTTGCTGTAGACAGAGCTGTTATTAGGTGAAATGCCCATGAAGAGCGTGAAGGCTGTAGAGAACAACTTGTTTACAGCCCAGTGGCATTCATTCATGCATGCATGCATGCATGCATGCATTCACCCAATAAGCCAGCACTGAGTTAAGGATCTACTTGCAGTCTCAAGACAGGCCCTGTCCCCATCCTTGCCAATGGGGATCTGGCAGTCATAACAAGAGAGAGACACAGATGGGTCTGGCCCCCTCAAAAGAGGAATCACCATATTGGGTGGAAGGAGCATGGTATAGAAATATGGTTACGGGTACACTGTGGTCAATTCTCAACAGCCTCAGTGCCCCCGTGGTTTGGAAGGAGACCATGCGTCCCAGAGATAAGCCCTCAAAGCTTCCTTGACTGTTACTATTCGTCTGTGGAGTTTTTCATCATCATTTAAACTTTATTATTAAATAATACTTACGTGTATTTGGGTGCTAGTTTTAGGTGCTTTCTTTCTTTAAATAAAGAAAGGAATTTATTTATTATGGTTAGGAAGGCTGAGAAGTCCAAGTTTGAGGGGCCACATCTACCCATGTAGATAGGTAGAGCCTTGTTGCAGGTGGGGACTTGGACTCTGAAGAATCCAGAGGTGGTACAGGGCATCACATGGTGAGAGGGCTGAGCATCTAGTTTTGGGTGCTTTCTTAGTGGTAAAACTACATTTTAAAACAAATATAGTAAGCACCGGCATTGGTCTTTATCTGATTCTCAAGTTGATGGACCCTCTTGGAAAAATTTACATATAGCCCGGGCATAGTGGCTCATACCTGTAATTTTGGGATTTTGGGAAGCCAAAAGTGGGAGGATCGCTTGAGCCCAAGAACTTGAGACCAGCCTGGGCAACATGGGGAGACCCCATCTATACCAAAAAAATTTAAAATTAAATTAACCAGGCGTGATGACGCGTGCTACTCAAGAGGCTGTGAGGCAAGAGGATCATTTGAGCTCAGGGTTGAGGCTGTGGTGAGCCAGTGCACTCCAGCCTGGGCAAGAGAGTGAGATCCTATCTCAAAAAGAAAAGAAAAAATTACATACATATAATTGTAAGTCATTTCAGGGGGTTCACAGCCTTCCTCAAGCTTCACTGCACCAAGCCATGGGGTGGTATCTGTTCTGAGAAGAGGTAGCGAGGTGAAAGAGTAGGGTGAGGGGTGGGGGTGGGGTGGGGGGCAGTTATCCTGTTTCAAGGTCTGAGTCCACTGGGTAGTGCCACCAGGCTTCCTTCTGGTACCTCTTCCTTCCTCTGGCGTCTCTCGCAGCACTGCCTCACCATCTCTACCTGAGAGTCTGCCCGCCCTTCAGAGGTTCAAATCCAGAGCCCGTCCTCTGTCTTTTACAAGAACATTGGCTCAGGTTAAGAAGGATGCTGTCCAGTCCACCTAAACCTGGTGCCCAGAGAGACTCTGGTAGTGAAGAGAGCTGCTGCTGCTCTCCAGAAAGTGCTAGGGAGGTCTGTGCCTCCTCACATAGTTACTGTAGGACACTGTTTTATGAAGCTGACAAAAATTAATTTGATTATTACAGCAAATTCCTAGCAGTTTACATAGAAATAATTTATTGTGGCTTGAGGCCTGGTGCAGTGGCTCACACCTGTAATCCCAGCACTTTGGGAGTCCGAAGCGGGCGGATCACCTGAGGTCAGGAGTTCGAGACCAGCCTGGCCAATATGATGAAACCCCATCTCTACTAAAAATACAAAAATTAGCCGGGCATAGTGGCAGGCACCTGTAGTCCCAGCTACTTGGGAGGCTGAGGCAGGAGAATCGCTTGAACCAGGGAGGCAGAGGTTGCATTGAGCCAGGATCGTGCCACTGTACTCCAGTCGGGGTGACAGAGCGAGACTGTCTCACACACACAACAAAACAAAACAAAAGAAAAAAAAAAGAATTTCTTGTGGCTTGAAAAAAATGCATATACTCTGAAGCTGTTTGATCAGTGTCTTTTTTCACTTCCTTTACACATAGAAATATCCACATTGATTTTTAGGGGTCCAGCAGACTAGATAGCCTTAACTATTCCTTCCTTCAAGGGAAACAACTGAATTTACTAGATAATTAAAAAATAAGCCGGGCGTAGTAGCTTACGGCTGTAATCCCAGTATTTTGGGAGGCCGAGGTGGTTGGATTACCTGAGGTCAGGAGCTAGAGACAAGCCTGGCCAACATGATGAAATCCCGTCTCCACCAAAAACTTAGCCAGGCATGGTGGCATGCGCCTATAATCCCAGCTACTCGGGAGGCTAAGGCAGGAGAATCGCTTGAACCTGGGAGGTGGAGATTGCAGTGAGCCGAGGTTGTGCCACTGCACTTCAGCCTGGGCAACAAGAGCAAAACTCTCTCTCAGAACAAAGATGAAATGTTTTAAAGTGTATAACTGAGATGGCATGAAAGGGAATAAGTTGTAGTGGTGAAAAACCAGTTGAAAGCTGGAATCCTGAGAAGTACATGGGCTTGAAAGTCAGCATTTGCTGCGGGGATTTCTTCTGATCCCAGAGACAAGATACAACCTAGCCCAGGATGGGGTCTGCACATAATGCCGGGACTGTAAGTGACAACACCCTCAGTAAGGTTGAAGTGGAAACTCCGGGCACTGAAAGGGACAGCAAGGATCATTCAGATTTGAAAAAATTAAAACTAGAAACAAAAACATAATTTTCTGGAAAAGCTTAATGGATAGATAAAACAGAATAAACTGCTGAAAAGAGAACTGGTGAGTTGCAAGAAGGAAGTACAGGAATGCTATAGAATGTAACTCAAAGAAACAAAGAGATGGGCCACGGAAGAGAGGTTGAGACCTGAAGGATGCAGTGAAGATGTCTAGCCACCAGTAATCAGAGTCCCCAAAGAGAAGCAGAATAAGGGTGGAGATGATAGCTGAGAAATTCTCAGAATTACTGAAAAATACTAGTGTTCAGCAAGGAAGCTTATCAGATTTCCCAGGTAAAATGTTGAAAAAGCCTTCTCTGGATATAGGATAGTGACAGCTACAGAACATCAAAGAAAAAGTGATCTCAAACACAAAATACAGGACTTCATTGAAAATGGTCTGTGAGATGTTGTAATGTAGAATTCTGGATTCTGGGTGGAGACTACAGCGAATCTCTATGTACTCCTTACCCAGATCCACAGTTAATCAGCATTTTGCCACTCTGACTTCATTATGCCTTCTTTTTCTTCCACTTTCTCTTCCACCCTCTTTTTGATGCAGTATTTTAATATGGGTTCCAGACAATGTGACTTTTTGTCTTAGAATATTCCAATAAGTGTCTCTAAAAATAGTCATCCATTATCTTACGTAGCCACAGTTCCATTGTCACATCCATGAAGACTGACAGTAATTTCTTATCGACTAATGCCAGCCAGTCTCTTTATGGTTGGGTTATTCCAGTCAGGACCCAAAAATCTTCACACATTTATAGCCACATTATTACACTGCCATCCAGTGATCTATGCAGTACCAGCTTAAGATAAACTCAGTGTCTCAGGGCAGTAATTCTCAACAGTTTTGGACTCAGGCCCCTTAATACTTAAAAATTTAGGACCCCGAAGTGTGCTTTTTTATGCAGACTTATATCAGTGCTTGCTTTATTGAAATTCAAACTGAGAAATTTTTTAAATGCTTATTGTCATTTTAAAAATGTAAGCTCTCATTAGATTACATAAATTGCATATTTCACATATATTAGAGAATGTAACAAACAATACACTTTTATATTAGATAATGTAACATAAACTACACATGTAAAAATAACTGAATAAAACATTGTTGCCCAGGTTGGAATGCAATGGTGTGATCTTGGCTCACTGAAACCTCTGCCTCCCGGGTTCAAGTGATTCTCCTGCCTCAGCCTCCCAAGTAGCTGGGATTGCAGGTGCCCGCCACCACACCTGGCTAATTTTTTTTGTATTTTTTTTAGTAGAGACGGGATTCCACCATGTTGGCCAGTCTGGTCTCAAACTCCTGACCTCAGGTGATCTGCCCGCCTTGGACTCCCAAAGTGCTGGGATTACAGGCATGAGCCACCGCACCTGGCCAACATATTTCTTAAGAAGAGTGGGTCACTCACACCTCTTAGATCTCTCTGTAGAAGCAGTGGGAGCTTCATCTTCTGCATTCAGTCTGTTGTCATAGGTTGTCTGGTTGAAGTTACTGAAGAAAATTCAACTTTTTACAGATACGTAGTTGGAAAAAGGAAGAATAATTTTTTTTTTTTTTTTTTTTTTTGAGATGGAGTCTTGCTCCGTCTCAAAAAAATCTCGCTCTGTCTCTTGTGATCTCGGCTCACTGCAACCTCTGCTTCCTGGATTCAAGTGATTCTCCTGCCTCAGCCTCCCGAGGAGCTGGGACTACAGGTGGGTGCCACCACATCAGGCTAATTTTTTGTATTTTTAGTAGAGACAGGGTTTCACTGTGCTAGCCAGGATGGTCTTGATCTCCTGACCTCGTGATTCGTCTGTCTTAGCCTCCCAAAGTGCTGGGATTACAGCCGTGAGCCACCGCGCCCTGCCAGGAAGAATATTTTAATAGCCTCTTCAAATCCTGGTAGATTTCTCTGAGAGTACACCAATGCATGAGAGTTTCTTAATGGTTAGTTGCGATGTAGAGTCTGAAACTATATCACTGAACTTACCCTACTCTGTTCCATTCAAGTCCACAGGTTCCAGCTCACTCCATGAATGGACTCCCTACTTATACATGTTTTTCTAGTGTCATTCATAGGTCATTTTGCAAATATTGGTTCACTGAATATCTTCTGGATGTTGACACTTTTATTAATATCAAAAAATGATATTTGTTCGTATCACCACTGATCTTATCAGAAAGGCCTTTAAGTGTATAGGACCTTTCAAGCCAACAGCAGCAAATGCAAATTTTCTGAAGTTTTCTTTTTTGCTTGAAAGCTCAGATTTTATGATTAGCCACAGATTGTGTCACTTGTTTTCTTTGAAGCAACATGTTAATTTGCTGTACAAACTCTGCCAGCTAATTAGCTCCTCTGTGAACAGCATCCCCATTCTGCTGTTTTTGCTGAACTCAGTGGATGCTTTTGGACATAGAAAGATGTTCTCAGAAATGCAACTTCACTGGAGAATGCCCTCATGTGAGGTTTATTCTACACTGCCTGGGGGATCAAACTGGATAATGAGTCACATTTTTTGTACTTTAAATATTAAAATAAAATTGGGGGACTGGTCGTGGTGGCCCACACCTGTAATCTCAGCACTTTGGGAGGCCACCGTGGGCAGATTACTTGAGTGCTTGAGTCTAGGAGTTCAAGACCAGCCTAGGCAACATGGTGAGATCCCGTCTCTACAAAAGATATAAAACTTAGCTGAGCATGGTAGTGCACACCTGTAGTCCCAGCTACTCAGGAGGATGAGGTAAGAGGATTGCTTGAGCCCGGGAGGTGGAGGTTGCAGTGAGCCAAGATTGCACCACTGCACTCCAGCCTGTGCGACAGAGCGAGACCCTGTCTCAATCAATCGACCAATCACTCAATTTTTTTTTTTTTTTAAGAAATCTAAAAAAAATAATAAAATTGGTACGAGGCTTAAGTTATGCTTCTAGTCGTCTAGCAAACGCCTCACCAGGCTGTAATAGTGAAGTCTAAATTTTCATCCACAAATAAGAAATATTCAAATATCCTGTTATTTCTGTCTGTTGTAGGAACTGCATTCTAAACATCTTGTCTTCCTTCTTCCAAACCCCCAAGCCTTTTTTTGTAGTGGGAATCGAGAACAGTCTGCAAAGCCTGCCCTTAGGTCACTGACAAGCCTTTCTGCCTGTAGCTCAGGAGTTCTTCCATAGGCCTTACCTCTCGTAGGAGCTGTGACAACATATCCTGCAGAGCCCATGCCTGCATGCCCCAGTCCAGTTATTTGAGCCCCTCTATGCTGGTTCTACACCTGTCGATGGGGCATGGCAGGGCAGTACCAAATTCACAGGGAGCTTACTGGAGGCACTGAATTCAGCGCTGAGGACAGTGCCTGGCCATGCTCGACACTCAGGTGTTAGCATGTGTTACTTAAGTAAACTCCAAGTTGATTTCAGGTTGTGAAGTAAGTCTGATATCTGTTTGTCTTGCATGCCTCACCTAGAGGTGTAATTTTAGATTTTATTAAAAATGCTGAACATCTTTATAAATCGGCCTTCACCCAGTGACCACTAGCAGCTGGCCCAGAAAGCCAGATTTGTGATTCCACTCATAGGCAGGCAGGTGGAAATGGCTATCCTAGAGGTTTCCAATGGAGGCCAGGCAAAGCCTCAGCTCTTCCAGGAGGCCCCTCCATCAGCTGGTTGCCAGCCTGGTCTGATCCGGGTGTTGCATTCATTCCCATGTACTCTTTGTCCTGTAGCTGAATCGTAAGTCAGGTCACTGCCTACTGTTCTGTTGTCCGGGAACCCCTGGAGAGCAGCAGACTACTTTAGCAGGAGGTAGTCTTTGTGTCCTCGTACCTGGCACAGGGCCTGGGCAGCATGGGCTTGGCACTTCACCTGCTTCATTATTACGAGCACATTTGTGGGTTCCAGCCTGGGGCTGGTTATCAGTTACCTGGCCCCAGTCTCCTGCGACATGCATTTTTCCTGTACCAAATGTGCTTGCTCTGAGATATGCTTGGTGTGAAACAGGAGTGATGATGATTCAATCTGGGAGGCACTGGTGAAAACACGATGAGGAAAAGTGTTGGAAATGTTAACAAAATGGAAGATTTGAGGTTTTCTACAGATGGCATAGATTCATTGCTGAATCTCTCAATCCTTGTGTTTCCAGGTATGAAAACAGAGCTATAACCAGCAAGGCTAACACACAGTGGTCTAGCAGTATCACTGGTGTGCTGTCTCCAAATGTGTTTATAGGTGTTTACTTTGAAGAACAGAAGTTAATCATTATAATTTGTTCTCTCAGCCCCCATACCAACTAGGGTTATCAGGTGACATAACAATGAAATCTTTGTGTCGTTCATTTGCTAAGGTCTCCATCAACTCAGCTTGACTATATTGTAAACAGGAGCAGACCTCTAAACCCAGTCCCTGTGAGTGACCCGACTCAGGAGACGTGGAGTAGCCAAGCATGATGAAGTGCAGCTTCCAGAGCTGGCGGTTGTTGAAGTCAGGAACATTCACCCAAAGATGTAACGTGATCTGAACACAAATAGTGTCCGTGTAGTTGACAGAGGGAAGCATGGATTCACACACGCATGGTTGTAGCAAGACTTATTAAATGTGACCATTACATTTAGGAAAGGTAATAATGGCATCAACCTCAGTGGTCTTGTGTTGGGGGCTTGCTGTACATTTCTGTTGACATGACTCTCTATGATGACTGGGACACTTCTAGGTTTTCATGGTATTGGCTAAAGTAATTGAGGAGTTTGCCTATGTTTATTAGGAAGACAAAAAAAAACTTTACCTCTAATAGGGTCTTACAAGTGGAGAAATTGTGTGTATTAATTAGAATGGAAGGTTTCTCCAAATAGGTAAGAAAATTATTATCCTTTGGCATTGAGGGACTTGATGTATCTAAACTGTCTGAACTGTAAGGGCTATCATTACAATTTAAAAGTATAATTGTGAGAAATGACTCTCAAACGTTCGGTTACTGCTTTGTCTCTGTGTACACCTGTCACCCCTGTCTTTGCGGCCCTTCTAAACTTGCCATCTAGACTGACTACATGTCCTTGTAGTCGGAGTTCTGATCCACTGTGTGCCTTGGGACATACAGGGAACAGCACTTACCATAAGCTGAACGCTCTGAGCCTGTAAAGACGGATGTGTGTGTGGTGTGGGGAGAGGGAGAGCGGGGAGGGAATCCCTTTGGGAATTTTCAAGTCTTTAGCAATTCACTACATATTCTGTTTATCTTTTTCTTTTTCTAAACTAGGAAAATGAACACTTGAAAAAGTTCCAAGTGACGTGGGAACTGCATAATAAACACCTGTTTGAAAATCTGGTCTTTTCAGAGCCACTTCTTCAGAGCAACTTGCCCGCACTGGTGTCACAAATCAGGTATTTGGCCTTAACCCGTATACGTCTTTGTGATGTGACAGCACAGTCTTTTCTCCTGGCTGGTGTACCTGAGTACCACTAAGTATGAAAGTTCTTGCAGGAAAAATAACAGGGCTTAGAGAAAAAGATAGTTTGGGCCAAAAACTCAAAACCCGAGAAGTAATACAATTAAACTTTTAAATGCTACTAAGATTTAACACCATAAATTCCTCATACAGAAAAGCTACAGTAAATATAGCACTTTTCCTTGACAAGACCCATCCTTGGCCGGGCACCTGTGTTGTGGTTCATGCTATGGCTCTTGGACATGCAGGGGAAATGGAGGAGGGAAGAGGCCCAAGTCTGAGGGTGCCTAAGGCCCCCTGGATACAGCTTGGTGTCTCCTACACATTCCCTTGCTACCCGGGGCTCTGTTGTTTTGTCTCCTTGTGTAGTGCTTCCATATGGCTTCTTCACGCTAGGGAGGCTGGCTGGGTTCTGTGCTTTCACTGAGAAAGGGGTGCAGGTGCAGCAGTCACTCATGGGGTATCTGCTCGGGGTCATGTGTTTGCCCTGTGGTACCATGTTCAGTTAGGAGGTGTGTTCCTCCGATGTGATGTCACTCAGCAGAACGCTGAGGTCAAGACCAGCCTGGCCAACATGGTGAAACTCCGTCTCTATTAAAAATACAAAAATTAGCAGCAAAAATTACAAAAATTGAACAGCAGAACACTGTTCCCTGCACTGCGTCATGCATGAGCTACCACAGGTCTGCAGTTTGGTGATTTTGTTCTTTGGTGTTTTGTTCTATTTATCACGTGAGCACATTCCCATAATACAGACCCATCGTGACAGCAGCCATCTACATTTGACCGCATTAATACATACTTAGGGGCCAAGTGTGGTGGCTCATGCCTGTAATTCCAACACTTTGGGAGGCCTTACGTGGGTGGATCACCTGAGGTCAGGAGTTTGAGACCAGCCTGGCCAACATGGTAATACCCCGTTTCTACTAAAAATATAAAAATTAGCCGGGTGTGGTGGCACACACCTGTGATCCTGGCTGCGCAGAAGGCTGAGGCAGAAGAATTGCTTGAACCCCAGAGGCAGAGGTTGCAGTGAGGCGAGCGTGCACCACTGCACTCTAGCCTGGGCGACAGAGTAAGATGCTGTCTCCAGGGAAAAAAAAATTGTTAGCTTCACAAAGCAAGGGAATAAATTGTTCTGTTGACTACACCAGTTATTGCTATTTTATTTTATTTATTTTGTTTTTGAGACAGTGTCTTGCTGTGTCACCAAGGCTGGAGTGCAGTGGCACGATCTCAGCTCACTGCAACCTCCACCTCCCAGGTTCAAGCGATTCTCCTGCCTCAGCCTCCCAAGTAGCCAGGATTGGGATTACAAGCTTGCACCACCACGCCTGGCTAATTTTTGTATTTTTAATAGAGACGGGGTTTCACCATGTTGGCCAGGCTGGTCTTGAACTCCTGACCTCAAGCGATCCACCTGCCTCAGCCTCCCAAAGTGCTAGGATTACAGGTATGAGCCACTACACCCAATCTGCCTTTTTTCTCTTAAAATCCATGTATTAGGCTGGGCACAGTGCTTCACACCTGTAATCCCTGCACTTTGTAATCCCTGTGATCCTGGCCGTGCCGAGCGGATCACGAGGTCAGGAGATCAAGACCATCCTGGCTGACATGGTCAAACCCCATCTCTACTAAAAATACAAAAAATTAGCCAGGTATAGTGGCACGCGCCTGTGGTCCCAGCTACTTGGGAGGCTAAGGCAGAAGAATGGTGTGAACCCGGGAGGCGGAGCTTGCAGTGAGCCGAGATTGTGCCACTGCACTCCAGCCTGAGCCACAGAGCGAGATTCCATCTCAAAAAAACAAAACAAAACAACAACAAAACCAAAATCCGATTATTGACCCAGTCTTTGTTTCCTGTATTCACAAATTTGCTTCGAGGGGTCCTGACCATCTCCACTTCATAACCTTACTTCTAGAGAAAGCAGTTAAGTAAAAGAGAATTGAGGACAAAAAGATCAGAAGCTGCGCGTGGTGGCTCATGCCCCTAGTCCCGGCTACTTGGGAGGCTGAGGCAGGAGGATTGCTTAAGCCTAGGAGCTGGAGACCAGACTGGGTAACAGCAAGACCCCATCTGTTAAAAAGCGAAAAAAAAGGGCCAGGCGCAGTGGCTCATGCCTGTAATTCCAGCACTTTGGGAGGCTGACGGGGGCAGATCACGAGGTCAGGAGATTGAGACCATCCTGGCTAACACGGTGAAACCCCGTCTCTACTAAAAATACAAAAATTAGCCAGGCGTGGTGGCGTCCACCTGTAGTCCCAGCTACTCGCGAGGCTGAGGCAGGAGAATGGCATGAACCCGAGAGCGGAGGTTGCAGTGAGCCGAGATCATGCCACTGCACTCCATCCAGCATGGGGGACAGACAGAGCGAGACTCCATCTCAACAAAACAGAAAAAAAAAAAAAAAAACAAGAACAGAACAAGGTGTTATGGGGGGTGTGGCCAGCTGGCAGGTGGGCCGCAGACCCTTCCAGTGTTCCCTGTGCCCCAACCTGCTTCTTAGCCATTCCTTCCCTTCTGTGGCCACTGTGTATCAAGATTGGAAAGTCCTTAATGTGACCCTTGCAGAATAAAAGGTATCGGAAGAGGATTCACAGTGGTGAATCTGGAATGTGGAGTAGACTTTGTTCCTGGTTATGACGTTCAGATTTATCAAAAGCACTTTTCATGAGAAGACATGCATCTTGGGAGAGAGGCTCTAAAAACAAGATTCCAGGTATCTACCTTAAAAAAAAATTTTAGTGGTAAGCCAGTGAGTTTCGTCAGCCTGTCAGACTGTGGGTGGGTGACTGAAACCTGAAGTGCATCATAAAACTCCCATCTTTTTCTGTGCCCTAGTTCTGGATTTTCTGTTTGGTCACTGGGTATTAACGGTCACACTCCAACCGTGAGCCGTGTCTCCAGTGTGGATGCTGGGGCTCCAGCTGCGGTCGCACTTCTCACTTTCGAGACCCAGAGACAGTTGAGGGAGAAGGATAAACACAGACAGGGACAGAGTGAGACCAACCAGCGTGTTCTCTGAGCAGCACTGATGACGCCAGGACACGCCATGCCTTTGTGCTCTGTACCTGACTCCCTTGTCAGCCTGAGACTAATTCAAGATAATTCAGATTTGCATTGCTAGTGTACAGATACACATTTAACAATTCATAAAAATTTTGCTACTGATTACATACAAACACCCCCAAAGCTTCTGTATCATGAAATACATATTGTACAGTTCATCCACCTAAAATGTACAATTCAATGGCTTTTGATATATTACATTTTTTAAAAATTATGGTAAAGTATATATAACATAAAGCTTACCATTTTAACAATTTTAAGTGTATATTTCATTAACATTAATTATATTCGTAGTGTTTATAACCATTACCACTATGTACTTTAAAATTTTTTCCTCAACCAAAACAGAATTAAACAGTAACTCTGCATTGCCCCCTTCTTTTTTTCCCCATAGCCTTTGAAAGTCTGTAATTGGCAGGCTCCTTCCCCTGACTCCCCACTCCTTTTTGTCTTAAAATGTATCTATGAAAGAACTGGGCCATCTGTCCTGGGGGTGCCTTGGTCTGATCCTGCGTGGGCGTGTTCACAGAGCAGTCTGGCCACCTCCATCCTCTGTCCTGCCTGAGAATTGGTAGGATCTGAAGGCTCTGGACGGCTCTGCTCAGATCCCCTGGCAGGCCGAGGCATAGATGGGGGTTGTTTCTATCAGGGGGTGCATCCCTCAGGCCTGCTTCTCTTTGTTGTGGGTGTCAGTAGCCCAATGTGGGCTTCACTTTAAATATATATTAAATTAGGCTTATAAAATTTACCCAAACCAATGTTATTTTATTCTCTTTATCAGTAATAACGTTTCACATACACATTATTGGTAATGTTACAGTAAGCCTGTTTCCATGCTGCTGTCTTGTATTTGCAGGCTCAATATTTAGATAGAAACCTGTTTGCTGAGCCATTGATTTAACTCAACCCTGTGGATAGTCCCTGTGACTCTTTTGATCCTAGCACAGCTTTGCTTGTGGGGAAGCCCTGTGCCTGCAGATTGCTTTCCAATTACACCACCAAAGATATCCACAAACCGCCTCCCCCACCCACTTTGCTCTCCCTTGGCTCCAAATAACCTGAATTCTATAAATTGGAAGAGGTAAATTCTTACTTCCAGGAGGAGCGGAACAAGGAACACATGACAGGGTATAATGCCGCATCCCAGCATTCCAGGTGGAGCAAGTAGGGGCACGATGGAATTGGGTAGAAACTAGGTTCTGTATGAAGAATGGAAACCAGTCACAGAAGAGCAAGGCTGGCAGAGGAGAAGTGGGAGAAAAACTACTTCACGGGCTGCAGTGTGGCAGAAGCCCGGCACCGCTGGAGTCCATGTCTTAAGGAGTTTTGTCTCCTGAGGGGCAGAAACAGCCTTAGGAGAATAGCTTTGATGTTTTGAAGTAGCCTCAATCCATGTGCATCAGTGTTGTTTCTTTCCTTTGTGCTTCCCTAAATGACTGTCCAGTTACACCTAACCTCTGCTGCCTCCCCTGGAGAGACTGCAATAGGTGAGCGCACAGATGGCTTCAGTAGCTGCGAGGTTCCCAGGTGCGATTCACCTGAGGGTGGAGATAGGTCAGAGGAGAAGAGGGAGTCATTCCTGCCCATTTCACCCATGAAAAGATTTCCACATAGCTTTCTTTATTGTTTATTATAAAATCGTTAGATTGTCATTACAAATAAAATTCTGAAAATATAGAAAATCATAAAGTTAGGTTTTATAAATAATTTAGTATTATACATTTTTCCCCTATGTCCACTACACGTATTTTTAAACATGCTGTAGTCATATCTTTAGTTACCATGGGCATATTTCCATTTCAAAATACGTATGTGTATATATACATGAATGTGTGTGTGAATAGGTAGACATAATTATAAAATTGGTAATAAGTATCTAGTTATCAAGTACTGATTCTTCTAGATGTGCCGTTATTCATTTGGTGGCTTCTAGTGTTTTATATAAACAGTGCTGATCCCTAACCCTGCACAGAGTCTTTGAGCTCTTGATATATTATAAACATTGTATTTGATTGTAAGCTGTCCTTGTCAAGATGTCTTTATTTCACTTATTTTGGCTCACACTGATAGATTTAGGTATTAGGAACATGAGATTTTTCTGGTAATAATCTACATGTGTCTCCACACCTCTCCGTGTCCTCCTCCTAACCCCAGCCCCCAGCCTTCTGTCTCCCAAGCGCCATCTTGCTCACGGTCTCTTCAGAAATCGAGGTGTTTTTTCTCACTGTCCACCTGCATGTTTGTCTTTTGTTTCCTGTTTATTTTCTCATTTTCCATCTTGCTTTCTTTTTTTTTTGTCTTTTTTTTTTTTTGAGGCAGAGTCTCACCCTGTCTGCTAGGCTGGAGTGCAGTGGCGCAATCTCGATTCACCACAGCCTCCACCTCCCAGATTCAAGTGATTCTCCTGTCCCAGCCTCCTGAGTAGCTGGGATTACAGGCATGCGCTACCACACCTGGCTAATTGTTGTATTTTTAGTAGAGACGGGGTTTCTCCATGTTGGCCAGGCTGGTCTTGAACTCCCGACCTCAGGTGATCTGTTCCCCTTGGCCTCCCAAAGTGCTGGGATTACAGGCGCGAGCCACTGTGCCCGACTGCCATCTTTCTTAATACAATATAATATAGTAGACAGAAAACTGTAACTGTATTTCTTCAAGTAAATCACATTTTGTTTTGCTTTATTTGAAAACCAGATCTAAATTTTATGTCTCATTAAATGTTTTGTTTTCTCTGAGCCAGTTGTATTTTCAAGAGTAAAATAACTTTGCATCCCCATATTTTTTTTATCATTTTTAATTTTTATTTTTATCTAATTTTTTTATTTTGCAATTCCATATTTGGTAAACTGAATTGTTAAGCCATAGTCTTTAGAGACATGTTGTTCAGTGCTCATTTGTTTTCTCAGAAGCTGTTGTTTCTTTGAGCTTCTCTTTCTTTTTTTTTTTTTTTGAGACGAGTCTTGCTCTGTTGCCCAGGCTGGAGTGCAGTGGCGTGATCTCGGCTCACTGCAACCTCCACCTCCTGGGTTCAAGCAGTTCTCCTGCCTCAGCCTCCCAAGTAGCTGGGACTATGGGTGCCTGCCACCATACCCAGCTAATTTTTTTTGTACTTTTAGTAGAGATGGGGTTTTGCCATATTGGGCAGGCTGGTCTCGAACTCCTGACCTCAGGTGATCCACCCACCTCAGCCTCCCAGAGTACTGGGATTACAGACGTGAGCCACCGTGCCCAGCCGAGCATCTCCTTTTTACAAGTCTGTCCCAGTGGCCTTGCATGGGGATCTGTTGATCCCTCACAGCTCCCTGCTGTGGTGCAGAGTGGCACCCCGTTTTCCATGTTGGGAGGCGAGTTGACAAAACAGGATGGTAGCAGCAGGAAGCGCATTTCTGATCTCTGCTTCAGAGCCTTTGAGTTCTTTCCTTTGTTACAAGGCCTTCTCTCTCCTAGGCTAGGAACCACCACACACGACACCTGCAGTGAGGACACATACAGTACCTTGCTGCAGAGGTACCAGCGCTCCGAGGAGGAGCTGCGCAGAGTCGCTGAGGAGTGGCTGGAGTGCCAGAAGAGGATCGATGCCTATGTTGACGAGCAGGTGAGTGCCACCCGGGACCACCACACCCCACGCACACCCTCGCACAGCCACGTTGAAGGCAGTACCAAGACACTAGCTTTGTCCTGAGCTGCAAGCCAGGAATTCCCGACTGAGGCCCAGAGGCGCATGTGGGTAGCCCCTGTGTGCGTGTCAGCTGCTGGTTTTCCAGAAGGGATGGGAAACCTGTTGGCATCACAGATGGCTTGGGCCTCCTGTGCCTGAGGTATGGTGGCAGCAGTTGGTCAGGTTCGCCTTGGCCTGGGCATACCCGCTATCACTCACACAGGCTGTCGCCCAGGCTCTGCACCCCAGGTAGAAGGTTTTGTTTTGTGTGTGTGTGTGTGTTTTTTTTTTTGAGATGGAGTTTCGCTCTTGTTGCCCAGGCTGGAGTGCAATGGTGAGATCTGGGCTCACCCCAACCTCTGCCTCCCGGGTTCAAGCAATTCTCCTGCCTCAGTCTCCCGAGTAGCTGGGATTACATGCGCCACCACGCCCAGCTAATTTTGTATTTTTAGTAGAGACAGGGTTTCTCCATGTTGATCAGGCTGGTCTTGAACTCCCAACCTCAGGTGGTCTGCCTGCCTCAGCCTCCCAAAGTGTTGGGATTACAGGTGTGAGCCACCAAGCCCGGTCCAGGTAGGAGATTTTTTAAGTCCAGGAGCCATTTACTGAGCACTCTGCTGTTGAGAGCTCATTGTCCATCTGTCCTAGTCTAGAAAGGAGTGCAGACACATGCACAGGTGGCAGGTGGCTGATGAGGTGGAAGATAGAAGAGGGAGGGCATCTGCTGGAGGTGGATCTGAAGGGAAGGTGCTCAGGTAGCCCAAGCCTCTCAGACAGAGCAGGGCTTTGAGATGGCGCTCCCTCTTTTCACCCCTGGCCTGCCTGCTCTCCTAAAGCGGGGTTGGGCCAGGAAGGAATTGAGAGCGGCCCTGGTTTAAAGATGACAGTAGTGTGAGCAGCGGTAAAGGAGGAGTGACTGAGTTATTTATCTGTTGCACTTTGGAGACTCTCTGTAGGAAAATGGAACCTGGGCTCTAGCCTAAGACATGCGCTGTTTCCATGTCTGCCCTGGCACGGTGAGTGCCACGTGGATGCCAGCCGTGGCTCCTTGTCAGTGTTCCTTGTCAGTGCTGTGAGGGACTGGGAAGAAGGAAGGGACTAGCATGTGCTCACTGATTTCACAGTTACAGGCCGTGTTTTCTGTTGCTGTTCTCTACTGCAGCCACAGGGACTAGAGCTACAAATGGTCTGTTGTTTGGATTTTCGCGGGTTTTCTCCTACTCCATTCTTCTGCGTTCTCAGCCTCCCAAAGTACTGGGATTACATTTGTGAGCCACGGCGCCTGGCCTGCTGGCTTTTTTTGAACCTTCATCAGCTTCAGTGGAATAAGTTCCAGCTTTGTCACATGCGGAATTCTGTGCTGTTGAGCTTGTCTTAGGGCGGGTGGCCCTGAGATTCTCCCATGACTCTGTCTGCGCTTCTTCCTCGGCCGCTGTACGCACAGCACATCAGGGTGAGAAGGGGCCTTCGAGGTCAGTTTGGTCCTGGGAGACTCCCTCTGTGTCCTGAGCCTCATGGTGGGGTCTGAGAGAGCAGTTGCTGTTTTGTGTTTTCTTCAAAGTGGGTGTATTCCTAATTCATGTTTTTGTCTGTTTTTGCAACCAGAGACTTTCCAGCTGTGGCTTGTCACTGACCAGCGACTTCTTAGCCTGACTACTGTGAGAGCAGGGTCTGGATGCCAGGTGGGGAGGGCAGAGTCTCCCACTGCAGCAGCACCTCAGCAGCCTTCATCTCGTGAGGCCTGGAGCATCCCAGGGGCTGCAGCTGTGCCATGTGGGACAGCACAGCAGAGAGGGCGCTGAAAGCTGCATTCCCCTCTGCCATCTGTGGGTGTACCAGCCGATTTTCACAAGTTTGCTGTTCTGGTAGAGGGAGCAGGAGTTGGGGGAAGCTAGGATAGTGGGCATTAACCTGCTCCAGGAAGTGGGCATCTTGAGCACAGGCTCTTCGGGGCTGTGGCCATGCAGGAGGGCCAGTAGTGTGTCCAGGTCACCACTCCCTGGGATGTTCTTGACTTGGGTCCCAGGGAGAACCCTGCATGGCAATCAATACCGGAATGCAGTCCTGGATCTGCCCTCTGAGTGTTTTCCCTCCCTAGTCTTAGTTTCCCACCTGCAAAATGAGATAATGACATTAGGTGATGTTTTAGTTTTACACGAGCTTTTGATTCCAAATAAGTTTTTTGTGTGTTATTTTTAAAAAGCAAAACTGGCCAGGTGCAGTGGCTCACACTTGTAATTTCAGCACTTTAGGAGGCTAAGGTGGGAGGATCACTTGAGCCCAGGAGTTTGAGACCAGCCTGGGCAACATAGTGAGACTTTGTCTCTACAAAAAATTAGGCTTAGTGCCATGTGCTTGTGGTTCCAGCCACTCCAGAGACTGACGAGGGGAGGATCACTTAAGACCAAGAGTTTGAGGCTGCAGTGAGCTATGATGGTGCCACTGCACTGTAGCCTGGGTGACAGAGTGAGACCCTGTCTCAAAAAAAAGAAAAAAAAAAAAAAAAACGGCCAGGCTCAGTGGCTCACACCTGTATTCCCAGCACTTTGGGAGGCTGAGGCAGGTGGATTACTTAAGCCCGGAAGTTTGAAACCAGCCTGGGCAACATAGATAGACCTTGTCTCTACAAAAATACAAAAATTAGCCGGCCATGGTAGCATGCACTTGTGGTTTCAGCTACTTGGGAGGCTGAGATGGGAGGATCGCTTGAGCCTAGGAGGTCAAGGCTATGGTGAGCTATGATCATGCCACCTCACTCCATCCTGGGCAACAGACTGAGACCGTATCTCAAAAAATGAAAAAAATATATAGGCATAGGGACAGTAAATAGTCCCTGTGTTGGTATTGTACTGTGGGCCGCTGGTTACTGGGTACCCTATAGGGCAGGGATCCCCGACTTTTGGGTCACAGACCAGTACTAGTCCATGACCTGTTAGGAACCAGGCTGCACAGCAGGAGGTGAGTGGCCGGTGAGCAAGGGAAGTTTTGTCAGGATTTATAGCCACTCCCCATGCCTTGCATTACTGCCTGAACTCCAGCTCCTGTCAGATCAGCAGAGACATTAGATCCTCATAGAAGCACAAACCCTATTGTGAGCTGCGCGTGCGAGGGATCTGGGTTGTACACTTCTCATGAGAGTCTAATGCCTGCTGAGCTGTCACTGTCTCCCATCGCCTCCAGATGGGACCATCTAGTTGAAGGAAAACAAGCTCAGGGCTTCCACTGATTGTGCATTGGGGTGAGTTGTATGATTATTTCATCCTGTATTACAGTGTAGTAATAATAGAAATAAAGTGTACAGTAAATGTTATGAACTTGAATCATCCCGAAACCATCCACTTGCCTCACCTGGTCTGTGGAAAAGTTGTCTTCCATGAAATCGATCCCTAGTGCCAAAAAGATTGGGGACCACTGCTCTGGAGCACATCCCATGGCACCTAAGCAGGGTGGTTTATTGAGAGTACAGAGGAGGGGAGGAGCAGTGAGATCTCAGGTCATCAGCAGACACTGTGAAGGAAAGACCTTGAGAAGGAAAAACAAAAGGCGAGAGGCCGATTTTTCTTCCTGGCTCACTTTGTCACTGGGGCTCGAGGGAGTGAAGCTGATCTGCTCTGGCCTCACAGAGGAGCGAGGTGTGAGAAGCCACAACCACCCTGGCTGGGAGCAGAGATAGGAGCTCAGGTCTCTGAAGCCCAGGGAAGGGCCACTGTGCAGGGCAGGGTTTCAGGACTCCCAGAGAGGCTGCTTGTGGGAAGCACGTGAAAGGGTCCTTAATCCAAGAGTGTCTCCGTTGATGACATAGTGTCACCTGCTGAGTCTCTGTCTTGCCAGCATGAGTTGCAGTCAGGTTGTATTGCATTAGGTCATTGAAACCTCCCAAGTGCATAGGATCCTGCCTGCCTTTACCAAGGACCTCTTAAAAAAAGAGGTGCCCCAAGCACCTTCTGAGTAGGCATGAATAGCTGCCCACAGTACACTATAGTGGCAGCAATGGTGGTATTTGCCTTTGGCCCAGAGAACACTGTGTCAGGGCCCTCCTCCACAGTCTTGTTAGTGTTTGTAGCAGTAACAGATGTGCAGATGGAGAAGCTGAGTGTTGATGAATCCACTGGAGAGTGTCATCAGACCCAGAAGGGTGGGCATATCAGTCTGTTTTCACACTGCTATAAAGAACTACCTGAGGCCAGGTGCGATGCTCACACCTGTAATCCCAGCACTTAGGGAGGCCAAGGTGGGCGGATCACCTGAGGTCGGGAGTTCAAGACCAGCCTGACCAACATGGCGAACCCCCATCTCTACTAAAAATACAAAATTAGCTAGGTGTGGTGGTGCGTGCCTGTCATCCCACCTACTCAGGAGGCTGAGGCAGGAGAGTCGCTTGAACCCGGGAGGCAGAGGTTGGGGTGAGCTGAGATCATGCCATTGCACTCCAGCCTGGGCAACGAGAGCGAGACTCTGTCTCAAAGAAGAAGGAAAAAAACAACCTACGTGATTCTGGGTAATTTATAAAGAACAGAGGTTTAATTGATTCACAGTTCCTCATGGCTGGGGAGGCCTTAGGAAACTTATAATCATGGCAGAAGGAGAAGAAGAGGCAATGCACGTCTTACGTGGTGGCAGGAGAGAGAGAGCAAGAGGGGAAATGCCACACTTTTAAGCTATCATATCTTGTGAGAACTCACTATCATGAGAACAGCATGGGGGAAATCCGCCCCCATCATCCCATCACCTCCCACCAGGTTCCTCCCCTAACATGTGGGAATTACAATTTGACATGAGATTTGGGTGGGGACAACGGTGAACCATATCAATGTAACAGGTTGATGTGATGTCACAGGGCAGACGTGGAAGGTCCTGTAATCAGGGTGGTGGCAGCCTCGCTGCATGTCCTCAGGACACCTCTAACCAGGCTGGACACCCCTGGCAGGGAAGCATAAGGGACTTGAGGTTGCTGGCCTGAGCGGTCAAGAAATGACCAGTGTGAAGCAAACATTGAGTTCGTCCCAGACAGCCCCCGGGAGCAGAGTCTAGACCCCATGTAGATGTGTGTGATCAGAAAGAGTCCCTTGCAAGGGTCGTTCGAAGGCAGAGTGGGCTGTAGTGTGGAGATGAGTTCCCCATGATAGGGAATGTGGAGAATAGTTGGAGAGGTGTTTGGACTAGGTGACCATGAGGTCTCATCTCAGATTTCATTTCAGGGACACATCTGTCCCTGACTGGGGCTGGTGGCCTCTGTGCCTGGTACTCATTGTTTCCTAGGGATTTGCAGAGTACCCTTCAGGGGAGGCACCTGTGTGCAAGCCTAAGTGCACATCAGCTTTGCCTGTCAACAACGGTGATTTGCGTGTGTCAGTGGTTCCTGTCCTGGTGTTGAACAGGAGATGCTGGCCTGTTGTGGAGAAGCTTTGAGTCTGGAAGCTTTTCTGTGTGGAACTCCCACCTCCCTTTCTCCTGCATTTGGTGTTTTTCTTCTGTAGAATTGACGCTGTTCACTTGATTCATCCCTGGTGGATTAGTCCATTCTTGCACTGCTATAAAGAAATACCTGAGACTGGATAATTTATCAAGAAAAGCAGTTTAATTGGCTCACGGTTCTGTGGCTGTATAGGAAGCATGGCTGGGAGGCCTCGGGCAACTTACAATCATGGTGGAAGGGGAAGGGGAAACCAGCACATCTTACATGGCCGGAGTAGGAGGAAGCGGGGTGGGGAGGTGCTACACACTTTTAAACAACAACCAGATCTCCTGGGAACTCACTATCCCTAGAATAGCACCTTTGGGGAAATCTGAGCCCATGATCCAATCACCTCCCACCAGGCCCCACCTCCAACATTGGGGAATATAGTTTGACATGAGATCTAAGCCATATCACCTGGCTTTCCCATCATGTGTCAATATAAGTTTCTGAGGTTGTGAATAACTTGTAACCTTCTGGTGACTTCAGAAAAATAGTATAGTTAGTGATAACATAGGGGAAGAGATGGAAGAGAAGGAAGATGAACCCTTACTGAGCGCTGGGCCAAACCCAGTGTGGCTAGAGCCTCACTACTGCTTCCTGGTGTTACCACATCTGCAGGTGGGAGGAGGCTCCCGAGGGCCTCAGGCAGGCCTATTGGGGTTTAGGTCAGCGGTGGCCTAAGTAGCGTAACATCCTGCCCCTAGGAGCCTGGGGTGCTGTCCTTAGTTCCACATGTGATGGAAATGGCAGATAAAGTTCTAGTTTCAGAGATTCATTTCTCCAATTGAACTGTAACGAAACGCAAAAATGCCTTTAAGGAAATTCCTTTACTAAGACTGAAAAATCCTTTGGGAATAGTAATTTCTTGATGTATCTGTTTCTTGAAGTTAAACATTTATTTTGAACTATTATATATGGCATTATATATTGCTGTTGTTCCAGGAAAGATAGTATATATGTAAAAATAACATATACGGCCGGGCGCGGTGGCTCAAGCCTGTAATCCCAGCACTTTGGGAGGCCGAGGCGGGTGGATCATGAGGTCAGGAGATCGAGACTATCCTGGCTAACACGGTGAAACCCCGTCTCTACTAAAAATACAAAAAATTAGCCGGGCGTGGTAGCGGGCGCCTGTAGTCCCAGCTACTTGGGAGGCTGAGGCGGGAGAATGGCGTGAACCCAGGGGGCGGAGCTTGCAGTGAGCCGAGATCGCGCCACTGCGCTCCAGCCTGGGAGATACAGCGAGACTCCGTCTCAAAAAAAAAAAAAATATACATATTCTCTCTAGGGAAAAAATACAGTGTCACTTAAAAAGTAAAGTGTATTTCTTTAAAATTGCATGTTACATCGTTTTTACAAAGAGAAAATCAGTCTCTTCACTAAAAGAACCAGAAGATGATTTTTTTTTTTTGAGACGGAGTCTCTTTCTGTTGCCAGGCTGGAGTGCAGTGGCGTGATCTTGGCTTACTGCAACCTCTGCCTCCCGGGTTCAAGTGATTCTCCTGCCTCAGCCTCCTGAGTAGCTGGGACTACAGGCATGCGCCACCACGCCCGGCTAATTTTTGTATTTGTAGTAGCGACAAGGTTTCACCCTGTTGACCAGGATGGTCTAGATTTCTTGACCTCATGATCCACCTACCTCAGCCTCCCAAAGTGCTGAAATTACAGGCGTGAGCCACCACACCTGGCCAGGAGATGCGTTTTTATTTTCACTCTCTTTTGAAGAAACCATGAGAAACAATCCGCCACTAATACAATTGAGGGAAATTGAGCCACTTTAGTAACATCCAGAGAATAATAGTCATTCTGGAACCACGTATGCATGGGTGGGAGGTTGGGGGGAGCTGAAAACAACAGAAATTTATGCTCACAGTTCTCGAGGCCAAAAGTTCAGAATCAGTATGTTAGCAGGGCTGTGTTCCCCTGAAAGCTTTGGGGGCGGCCGCAGTGACCCCTGGAGTTCTTGGTTTGTGGCCACTCCACTCTCCACTGGAGCCATTGTAATGCGCCATTTAATTTAAAACCTTTGAATGAACATTGGTTGCTTCTAATAACATTTTAGAAATTTTATACTGATTCAAAGGTTTTAAAATGTTGAATACATGTAAAATAATTGAGTCTCGTTTCACAAATATGTATGTATGTGGCAAGAGAGTGGTAGGTTTTTGTTTGTTTGAGATGGAGTCTTACTCTCACCTAGGCGGTGGTGTCATCTGGGCTCACTGCAACCTCCGCCAGCTGGTCTCAAGCAGCCCTCCCACCTCAGCCTCCAGAGTAGCTGGGATCACAGCACACACCACCATGCCTGGCTAATTTTTTTGTTTGTATTTTTGGTAGAGATGGGGTTTCACCATGTTGCCCAGGCTGGAAGTTTGAAATCAATTATTTTTATGTTTGCTTTCTAAAATTCATTCTTTGTTGTTTGACACATACATAAGCCTGCAAGTACCCAAATTTGTTCCCAAAAAAAAAAAAAAAAAAAAAATTTTCCCAGAAGCTGTAAGGAGTCAAGGTAGAGGTTTTAATTGATGTTATTTATCAAACAACTCTTAAGCTCTACACTAAGATTTTACAATAACTGCAGACATATACAGTGAAAAGGGAGAATTGGCACCCATATTGAATTTTCCCATCCAAGAATATGGTATGTCACTCTTTTTTAAGGTTTTAAAAAATATCTTGTATTATGGTTTTATAGTTTGTAAATCTTGACCCATTTTCTGCCTCCATAGTCTGTAGTTTGAGGGGCTACTATGACCGGCATCTTGAGCAGGGAATGTGTGTTTAAAGCGTTCATGCTGGAAACTGGGAAAATGGAGATGCCCTGTGACCAGTTGTCTCACCAGATGCCGGCATTAACTCCTGTAGTTTTTGAGTTGAGTCTTGAATCTGGGAGTCTAGGAAATCACAGTATCTTCTACAAATAATGATAGGTTTATCTCATCTTTTCCAGCATTTGTCCCCTTTTTTTGGCTTCCACTAGGACCTTCAGACCAGTGTGAATAAGAGCATTGATACTGGCACCCTTGTCCAGTCCTGGCTTCGAGGGGCTGCTGTGAGTGTTTCACCATGAAGTTTGATGCTTGCCATACAGACTTTTGATACTTTCTAGCAAATTAAAGAAGTTTACTTTTATTTCTAGTTTATTTAGGCTATCATTTAAAAAATAAAACAGGAAGATGTCAAAATTGGTGGTATGATTTTTCTTATATCAATTTCTATATGAATTAAGAGTTTAGGTTACCTAATTTTGACACATTCTTGCATTCCTGGGATGAAACGCTAGTAGATCATGATATGTCATTCTTTATTCCATTATTAAATTTGTTAGCTGATATTTGATTTAGGACATGTGTGCGCCTGTGTGTGTGTGTGTATGTGTATTTGGACAGCTATATAAAATTATTTTTAGAGGCAGGGTTTCACACTGCTGGCCAGGCTGGAGTGCAATGACAAGATATTAGTTCTCTGCAGCTTCGAACCCCTGGGCTCAAGCTATCCTCCCACTTCAGCCTCCTGAGTAGCTGGGACCATAGGCACGTGCCAGTGTGCCAGCTAAATTTTGGCTTGGTGCAGTGGCTCGCACCTGTAATTCCAGCACTTTGGGAGGCCAAAGCAGAAGGATCGCTTGAGCCCAGGAGTTTGAGACCAACCTGGGCAACATAGGGAGAACCCCATCTCTACAAGGAAAAAAAAAAATTAGTCAGGTGTGGTGGTGTGTGCCTGTGGTCCTAGCTACTTGGGAGGCTGAGGTGGGAGGATCACAGGCCCAGGAGGTTGAGGCTACAGTAAGTTGTGATCACACCACTGTAGTCCAGCCTAAGTGACAGAGTGAGAGACTTTGTCTCAAAGATAATTTTATTTACAAACAAATGGAATTTTTTGTAGTGGTGGGGGTCTTACCTTATTATCTAGACTGTTCTCAAATTCCTGGCCTCAAGTGATCCTCCCACCTTGGCCTACCAAAGCGCTGGGATTACAGGTGTGAGCCACTGCATCCAGCTAGGACTTTTATATCTGTATTCTGAGGTATAATTGAGTTGTCTTGGTCTTTGAGGTCTTGTTTTGTATAAAGGTTGTGCTAGCTTCATAGAATGCATTGAGAAACTCTCTGCGTTTTTGCAGTTTTCGGGAATAGTTTAAATTTTCTGTCCCATAAAGGATTTGATAGAACCTACCGTAAAACTTTGGGGCATAATTCATTTTTACAGGGAAGAATAACAAGAACTATAGATCTTGTCTGCCTTTTTCATGTATATGACATTTATTAGTCTATCTCAAGTTTCCTTCTATGTCGAGTCAGTTTTACAAATGGAATTTGGCTCAAGAAGTTATCCACATCATTTAGTAAAGGGTTGTAAGCTCACACCTGCAGGGCTAGGGAAAGTCACAGAAATGGATGATATGGGGTAGAGCAGCCCCAGAGTTCCTGTGGTGCTCATGGCCATCACCACCCTCACCTTAGAAAGTGCCCTCAGTTGGGATAGGCCCTGGTGGAGCGTGGGGCATGGGTAGTGAAGGCCACACCTGGGTGTGCGTGCATGTGTTCTCCTGTTCTCTGTTAGGGGCAGGCCACACTTGGGTCCAGCAGTCTTCACAGGGCCACCAGAGCTGCCGAGTTGTCAAGAGAAGCCAGAAATCTGGATTATTAGGTGAAATCTTGAAATTTTTTTTAAAAAGGCATTGTGCAAGTCGGACAAAACGGCCTATGAGCCCCTTGTTTGCAACTCTTCTTTAGATACTGCAAAGTATCAACTTAAAAAGATACTTTGTCTCATAGTTTAAAAAACAGCCTTCTGGCCAGGGAGTGCAGTGGCTCATGCTTGTAATCCCAGTACTTTGGGAGGCCGAGGCAGGTGGATCACTTGAGGCCAGGAGTTCAAGACCAGCCTCGCCAACATGGTGAAACACCGTCTCTAGTAAAAATAGAAAAACGAGCTGGGCGTGGTGGTGGGCGCCTGTAATCCCAGCTGCTCAGGAGGCTAAAGCACAAGAATCGCTTGAACCCAGGAGGCACAGGTTGCATTGAGCCGAGATTGCACCACTGCACTCCAGCTTGGGTGATAAAGCGAGACTCAGTCTCAAAAAAACAAAACAAAACAGCCTTCATACGTACCCATATCCTTTCTCAATCCTGGTTTTTTTTTTTTTTTTTTTTTAATGTTACCTTTTTCCCCCTTTTTCAGCCTTGGCAGAAGTTTACAGAACCGACTTTCGGTTTTATTAATCACATTTGCTTCTCTGTGTTCTCAGTCATGTCTCTTTTTGCCTTTAATTCCTTCCTACTTCATTAGTTTTGCTTTGCTTTGCTTCTTAAGTCTCATATGCCTGTTAATAGCTCTTCCTTTCCTGTAGTCTGAGCTCTTCGTGTGGCAGGACCAAGTTGCCATCATCTTGCTTATTTCTAACACATTCAGGGCACATAATGGGCATTCAGTAAATAGTGAATGTTCATCCACTGTATTGTCAGATTTAGTCAGAATATCTTAATTTCTTTTTTTAATGTTTATTCATCTCTTTCATGTGAGAAAAGTACTTGTGATGACTGAGTAAAACAAAGAAATACCTGTTAACATATTTGTAGTATTGTATCTTTATTGTTTGCAGATGATGTTTCTCATATATATATCATTTTAAGAAAATCTCCTCGTGAAAGTGTCTTGTATAATTGTCACAGGTATTAAGGTTTTTCTTTTTTTTTTTTTTTTTTTTACATCCTCTTACTAGATGACAATGAAAACCAAGCAGCGCATGTTAACAGAAGACTGGGAGCTTTTTAAACAAAGAAGATTCATTGAAGAACAGGTAAGCTTGTCAATAAGAGAGGCAATTAAAGGAAGTAGAAATCTGCCCTGACAGCAAATGACTTCTCTACACGTTGATGTGCTCCGTTAGAACAGCATTGGAGGACCACACTGGCATGTGCTGCCAGCATTAAAAACTGTTCAAGATGGTGTTTTTAATCTCAAAATAAACTAATTTTGTGCACCTATTTCCTTATTTTCCACATACGCCTCAAGAAAAACCCATGTGTATTGAGCGGCCCCTCTAGCCCACAGCAGCCCTGGGTATTTTGCAAAGGATATTACCTGAGTCCCCACAGTCCCTTATGAGGCAGGTGGTGTCATCTGCAGTTTACATACAAAGGAGAGTGATAGGGTGAGGTTAAGGATGTCGCTTGATGTCCCAGAGCTGGGATGGGGGCCCAGCATCCCCAGACAGAGTGCTCAAACCTCCAGACAGTGCCAGGCGCAGTGCCTTCAACATGGCAGCTGGCAGATCTGGACTCTCCCTTCCTCAACTTCCTGGCAGTGCCTCCTCCAGGCAGGTTTGTGCTCCACCTTTGCTGATACTGTTTGGCAGAGCTTGCTAGCAACATCCTGTATCTGGTCTTGGGGCCCTTGGCTTCATCTGGAAACTTGGCTTCTTCTGATCTCCCATCCACGTGTCACACCGACTGTCTTCCTGTTCTCTGCCACTTGTCTCCATCTCCTTTACGAACTCCAATTTCATTGGCCTTTCTGCAAATATTGGTGGTTCCCTGGCCTTGACCCCATGCCTGTCTCCACATTTACATGCTTGTGGTCTCCTCTGGGCACCACAGGTATACAGATGGCACCAGTGTTTTGGCATGCTCACCTCTTCCCTTTCCCCATTCTGCATGTGTCCTGTGCTTTTGTTGTTGTTTTGAGACAAAGTCTCACTCTGTCACCCAGGCTGAAGTGCAGTGGCGTGAACTTGGCTCACTGCAACCTCTGCCTCCCAGGTTCAAACGATTCTTGTGCCTCAGCCTCCCGAGTAGCTAGGATTACAGGTGCCAGCCACCATACCTGGCTAATTTTTGTATTTTTAGTAGAGATGGGATTTCACTATGTTGGCCAGACTGGTCTCAAACTCCTGACCTCAGGTGATCCGCCTGCCTCTGCCTCCCAAAGTGCTGGGATTACAGGCGTGAGCCACCTTGCCTGGTCATCCTGTCCTTTTGAGTGGCCCTTCCAGCTGCCACCTGTCCCATTGCCAGAGTGGGTCCAGAGTTCTTCTTTGAAATGCAGATGCTCACCTTGTCTATTGGAAGTTGAGACGCCATTTCGTCAGTAGCTCCCAGGCCTACCCCTTGCCCTCCACGTACCAGTTTTCATTCCTACAGCTCTGTTCTCAGTACCTTGCAAGTACCAAGCACATGGCAGACAGGGTAAAGGCTGGGTGTCTGCAGCAGGTGTCTGCTCTGAGGGCGCACTGCAGCATGTTTGCTGAAGACAAAAGCGATTAGGGTTTCCTGGTACCTGAGCCCTTTGTGGCTCAGCCCCCTGCTTGCTACCACCTCCAGGTCTGCTGCCCCTCTGTTCCTGGTCCTGTCCCGCTGAGGAAGCAGTGTCTGTGAACATGATACATGTTAGCAGAATTACTGAAAAATAATGAGCCATGTCTTGGGGAAGGGTCTTGCAAGATTAAAGCATTTTAAAATTTCCCCTAGTTAACCAATAAGAAAGCAGTTACTGGCGAGAACAACTTCACGGACACCATGAGGCACATGTTGTCGTCCCGGCTGAGCATGCCCGACTGCCCCAACTGCAACTACAGGAGAAGGTAAGCCTGGATTGTGGTGCTGGCGCGGCGGGCCTGTGAGACCTTCACTGGGCTGAGCGGAGGCCCAGAACCGACCCTTAGAGAGCGTGGTCTAGTCTTCTGCATTGGCTGGCTTGGTAACTGTCCTTAATTCCTGATCAGATGTGCTTGCGATGACTGCAGCCTTTCACACATCCTCACGTGTGGTATCATGGACCCCCCCGTCACTGACGACATCCACATTCACCAGCTCCCACTTCAGGTGGATCCTGCTCCCGACTATCTTGCTGAGAGGAGCCCACCCAGCGTGTCGTCTGCAAGCTCGGGGTCGGGCTCCAGCTCTCCCATCACAATTCAGCAGCATCCCAGGCTCATTCTCACAGACAGTGGCTCAGCACCAACTTTGTAAGTTGTGGCTTTGTAATAAAGTTTCAGAAATTGAAGTTGTCCAGTAATGAGAAACACATACAATAATGTCCACAGAAGTATGGACATCATTATTGTGCTTTTTGTGACAAGGGACCCTGAGGTTTTTAAAGCAACTTTTAAAACATGAAATCAGTAAACCCAAACTTTTAACACTGTTTATCTGAAAATAAAAATGGTAAATTAACAAAGGCCAGTAAAGAAAAAACATGTTAGTATGCAGAGAAGAAGTGTCTCTAATTCTGGCTTCACATCTCCTCATTCTGAAGGGTGACCAGTCTGCCATCCGTCCTGTCTCACTGTCAGCCCAGCACTCATGCTTATTTCACGTCTTGCTAAGCCTCAGGTGATCGCTTTAGCAAAAGCAGTTAAAGGTTTCTGTTTCTCATGTTCCCGCATGATGAGAAGTGCATTTTGTATTAGCAAGGTGACTGTGCAGCTGTCACCAATTCACATTGTAGTTGACCGGTCCCAGATTTCTTCAGAGTTGTGACCCTTTCATTTGGGGAGGCTTCACGTGCTGATTTCCAAAAGGGTTGTGCATGAACGTATGTAGTTGCTAAAGTCAGCTTGGGTTTACTTTACATGTGTCGTAGAGCACACAGGCATCATGTTCCCTGTGGCGGTGTGCAGTGGGACAGATTGTTGTTCCTGACCTTGGCCGTGTAGCGTTTCTGGGATTTCTCTGACCAGCTGACTTGTGTTCATTCCCTCCGTCTCGATTTCTCATGGTGACTGGCGTTTTCCTTCAGCCTTTCCATTTTCAATTTGGGCTTGTTCTCAGACAAAATAATTCTTAAAGGACTGGTTTAAACTGACTGACTCTCTTCATACAAAGATTGCAGCTGCTGTTTATTGCCTTAGAGACGCTGTGTTCTCTCCAGGGCACAAGAGTGTTGACATTTTTGCAGCTGGCTGTTACCCAACTTCTTACTGAAACATAAAAATTAAACATATATAGCCTAATGAAAATTTAAGATGGAAAATTTCGTCCCTGTTCATTTGTCACAGCTGCTGATGTCAGTTATGGTCTCTTGTGCCACACGTGGTAGTGGAAGAAATTGGCTGTGGGAGCCTTTCTCCTTGGGCCGGAACTGCCCATCACCAGTTACCAGGAGGCTAGGTTCTCAGGGCATCTGGGCCTTCAGCAGCTTGTGATCGGTGTCTTCCAGACGTAAACTATGATTTGAAAATCTCCATTGTTATCTTTTGGTTTATATTGTCTCTTTCGTGTGCCTTTTCTAAGTTGGTTAAAAAGAACAATGTGATTGTAGTCACTGTACCACAGTACTTCTTGGACCTTATGGGTTGGATCTTTATGGAACTAGGGCTGGTGAAGCCTCCTGCTGTCACATGGAGCAGATGGCTGAGTTACTTCACTAGAACCTCAGTTTTCTCATC
Source organism: Theropithecus gelada (assembly GCF_003255815.1). Lineage (NCBI taxonomy): Eukaryota > Metazoa > Chordata > Mammalia > Primates > Cercopithecidae > Theropithecus > Theropithecus gelada. The sequence goes on from NC_037672.1 coordinate 2,686,466, forward strand.
TGTAAATGGTGCTGGTGGTCATCCTCAGGAGTGTGTGTGAGCATTGGCCCAGGCAGTGTCCCAGGTGCAGTGGGCCTGCAGGAAGCCCTAGGACTCTGCACCTTGTGGGTGCTGTTTGTACTTCCCTCTGGTGAGCTCCAGACTCTAGCACGTTACTTGTAATGTGTTGAAAAGACACCTGAATTTGGTAGTCCTGGACACTCTTCACTCATTGTAGGAAGTGAGATCACAGCGAGTTCCTACGGTTTTGCCTTCTGGAGGTTGCTGTGTGCCCAGGCTGAAGATGGACTCAGTGCATGTTTTTGTGGACCTTGGAGCATCTGTTTGCACTGACTTTGAATGTGCCAGTTCTTTTAATGCACCAGAAGATTATACATCTTAAGTAGTCTCTGTAGGCTAAAGCCTTGAAATCTGTTTAAAATTAATTTCAGTAAATTTTTCATTTGCCTGTTGCTTAGATGTCTTGCTAAAGCTGATGTTTAATTATGATCATTAGTGACCAGGCCATGACTGACCTTAAAGCAAAAAAAAAATAGTCTTCTGTTACATAAGTGCCTTTAAAGTTTTGTTCAACTATTTCTGAAAATTTCAGCCCTAAGTTGAAAAAGCAAACACTAAACAGCTAAGGTTAAAAAAGCAAACACTAAACACCTAAGGTTGCCATCTGTACCCCTAAATTGTGTTGGCTTGGGAGGAGCAGAGAGACTAGTTTTATACTAGCACTCTTCAGGTCAAATGGAAACGTTATGTCAATCAGTCTGGTTAAATTTTTGTAGTTTCCTTGATATTTCTCCTTTTGGAGGTTTTTTTGTTTGTTTTTTGTTCTTCCAGATGTTACATTGTGTTATGTTAATGTTAATTAACATTAGCAAATGTTAATCTTCCAAGCATTTTTGTCATGTTCAGGTTACTAAGACATGTTAGTAGCATGAATGATACTTAACTGATACTCTTTGTAAATGAAAGCAGTGATCTGTCCAGGAAATATCTGTGCTTAGTGACTGGTTTACTCACCGTCCTTCACAATTGGATGACCTCACAGTGCCAATCTCTGCTTGTGTCAGTTGTAGTGATGATGAAGATGTTGCACCATTGTCAGCCAAATTTGCTGATATTTATCCATTGAGTAATTATGATGATACTGAGGTGGTGGCCAACATGAATGGAATCCACAGCGAATTGAATGGTGGCGGGGAAAACATGGCCCTGAAGGATGAGGTATGGACATGGCTTCTTCGTAGCAGCAATAAATGACATAAAATGACGGCCTGACATTTTAATTTTTTATATTACTCTGTTTTGAAAAGTGCAAATTACAAACGATTGTCTTTAAAGTCTCCTCAGATAAGCAGTACCAGTAGTAGTTCCTCAGAAGCTGATGATGAAGAAGCAGACGGCGAGAGTGGTGGAGAGCCCCCAGGGGTCCCGAAGGAAGATGGAGTGCTGAGAAGCAGGAGTCCCAGGACAGAGGAGAGCAAAGCAGACAGTCCACCCCCATCCTACCCAACACAGCAGGTAGGACTTTGCTTTCTGTTTTGCCAAGTATCTCTTTTTCTGTGTATATTTTTTCTAAACGTGAACATTACTGAATACAAAAGTATTCTGTTTCCCATAATTTCTGAAGGTTAGAACTGAAGAGAATCAAGGCATACTTACAATCTCCATTTGAATCTTGTTTTTCTTGCTCAAATATCAATCTGGATTTCGCAACACCCCATAGTAGCTCTATGGAGGCCTTTTTTGTCTGTATAGAAGCAAAGAGAGGAGTTAAAAAAAATAGTGGAGTATTAAAATTTCAGGAAAGATTTGTTTTTCCTATTCATTATCTGTTTTTCTGTTAGCCAAAGGTGAGGGTACCTTATTAGCCTTTTTTCTCAGAATTTCATAAATAGATGCTTAACCAGTTTTTGGCCGGGCACAGTGGCTCACGCCTGTAATCCCAGCACTTTGGGAGGCCAAGGTGGGTGGATCACTTGAGGCCAGGAATCCAAGACCAGCCTGGCCAACGTGGCAAAACCCCGTCTCTACTAAAAATACAAAAATTAGCTGGGCATGGTGGTGGGCACCTGTAATCCCAGCTACTTGGGAGGCTGAGGCACAAGAATTACTTGAACCCGGGAGACAGAGGTTGCAGTGAGCCAGGATTGTGCCCCTGCACTTCAGCCTGGGCGACAAAGCAAGACTCTGTTTAAAAAATAATAATAATAATACAATAATAATAAGCAGTTTTTATATGAAAGAACAAATGAAGGTCAAAGTGCTTGACTGATTTATTAGGTAATATAAATGTAACACTCAGATGGTAAAGGTGATGTTGAAAGGTCTATCTGGGAAGTCTGACCACATCTCCTTACCAGCTTTTTCTTCTATGTGTAATGTTTTTGATGTCTTATCCAAGAAAACTTTGCCTAACACAACACTGTTTTCTTTTAGAAGATTTATAATTTTAGTTCTTAGATTCTATGGTCCATTTGACTCAACATTTGCTTATTGTGAGGTGAGGGTATAATTCACCTTTTCAGCATAGGTAGAGATCCAGTTGTCTCTGTACTGTTTTGTCAGAAGTACCCTATTGAATTGCCTTGGCCATTTATTGAAAATGAATGGACTGTAAATGTAAGAGTTTATATTTGGCCGTTCTATTCTGTTCATTTGATCTCTGTGTCGGTCCTTACACCCATAGTGCATTTGACAACTACTTTATGGTAAGTTTAGGAAAATGGGATAGGATCTGCCCTCCAGCTAGGTACACCTTTTTCTCTCTTTCTTTTTTTTCTTTGAGACGGAGTCTTCCTCTGTCACCCAGGCTGGAGTGCAGTGGTGCGATCTTGGCTCACTGAAACCTCTGCCTCCCAGGTTCAAGCAGTTCTTCTGCCTCAGCCTCCCGAGTACCTGGGACTACAGGTGCACACCACCACGCCCGGCTAATTTTTTGTATTTTTAGTAGAGACAGGGTTTCACTATACTGGCCAGGCTGGTCTCGAACTCCTGACCTCGTGATCCGCCCGCCTTGGCCTCCCAGAGTGCTAGGATTACAGGTGTGAGCCACTGCACCTGGCTGGTATACCTTTTTCAAAATCGCTTATGCTACTGAAAGTTCTTTGCATTCCCATATAAATTTTAGGATCTACTTGTCAACTTCTACAAAAAGCCTCCTTGGATCTTGATAGGGATTGCATTGAATTCTTAAATATATATTTAGAATTCTCTAGTGAAATCCTCTGGATGTGGTTGTGGTCTTTTATTTGTGGGATGATATAGATCAGTTTAGGGAGAATGGAATCCTAACAAAATTGAATCTTTTAATCTATGAATATACTTTTTCTTTCCATTTATTTAAGTCATCTTTAATTTTTCTCAGCAGTTCTAAAAAATTTCCAGTCTTTGTGTCTGGAATATGTAAGTATTATGTGTTTTCATTCACAGTAAAAGGTATTTTCTAATTTTGATTTCCAACTGACCATTGGTAATACATAGAAATACAATTGGTTTTTTTATATTGGTCTTGTGTTCTGCAGCTTTACTAAACTTGTTTATTCTAGTAAGGTTGGTTTTTTTTTTTGTGGTTTTTTTGATAGGTTACTTTGGATTTTCTATATACAAGATCATGTTGTCTGCAAATAAAGTTTTAGTTCTTCCTTTCCAATCTGGATGCAATGTTTTTAATTTCTCTTCCCTTCCCCTTCCCCTTCCCCTTCCCTTTCCCTTTCCCTTTCCCTTTTCTTTCTTTTCTTTCTTCTTTTTAAGAAACAGAATCTCGCCGGGCGTGGTGGCTCACGCCTGTAATCCCAGCACTTTGGGAGGCCAAGGCAGGCAGATCACAAGGTCAGGAGATAGAGACCATCCTGCCTAATACAGTGAAACCCCGCCTCTACTAAAAATACAAAAAATTAGCCGGGCGTGGTGGCGGGCGCCTGTATTCCAAGCTACTCGGGAGGCTGAGGCAAGAGAATGGCGTGAACCCGGGAGGCGGAGCTTGCAGTGAGCCGAGATGGCGCCACTGCACTCCAGCCTGGGCAACAGAGCGAGACTCCGTCTCAAAAAAAAAAAAGAAAGAAAGAATCTCACCCTGTCACCCAGGCTGGAGTGCACTGCTGCAATCATGGCTCACTGCAGCGTCAAATAGCTGAGCTCGAGCAGTCTTGCTCCCTCAGCCTCCCGAGTAGCTAGGACTACAGGTGTATTACAACTACAGGCATGCGCCACCATGTCCAGCTTAAAAAAAAAAATTTTTCTTTTTTAGAGATAGGGTGTCACTATGTTGCCCAGGCTGGTCTTGAACTTCTGTCCTCAAGCGATCCTCCCATCTCAGCCTCCCAAAGCTTTAGGATTATCGATGTGAGGCACCACACCCAGCCTGGATGCTTTTACTTTCTCTTTTTTTTTTTTTTTTTTGAGACGGAGTGGCGCTCTGTTGTCCAGGCTGGGCTGCAGTGGGGCTATCTCAGCTCACTGCAAGGTCTGCCTCCTGGCTTCATGCCATTCTCCTGACTCAGCCTCCTGAGTGCTTTTAATTTCTCACTCTTGCCTTTTTGAGCTAGGTGGAAATTTAGTACAGAATAGAAATGTTGCAAGCAGACATCTTTGCCTTGTTCCCAGTCTTAGGGGAAAAGCATTTAATCTTTGACCACTCTTTAAATGTGATATCAGGTGCAGGTTTTTTATAGATGCCCTTTGGGTTGAGGAAATTCTATTCTACTCCTAATTTCTTGAGTTTTTTCATGATTTGAATATTGAATTGTATTGAATTATATTGAATATTGAATTGTTTGATTTTTCAAATGTCTTTTCTGCATATATTGCAATCCTGTGGTTTTTGTTTTTTATTTTGTTACCGTGGTGTGTCACATCAGTTGATTTAAGGATATTAAATCAACCTGTGGTCCTTGGGATAAATCCCACCTGGCGGTGATATATAATCCTTTTCATATGTTCCTGAGTTGGTTTACTAATATTTTGTTAGGATTTTTGCGTCTGTGATAATATTAATAAAATATATTGGTCTGTAGTTTCCTATCTCTGTGCTGTCTTTGTCTGACTTTGGTATCAGAGTAATACTGGCTTCATAGGATGAGTTAGGAAATGTTTTTTTCACCTGTTTTCTGAAGGAGTTTAAGATTGAGCGTTCTTAAATATTTGATAGAATTCACCAGCAAAATCCTATAGGCCTGGTCTCTTTTTGTGGGAAGATCTGTAATTACTAATTCAAGTTTCATGTGCTTGGAATAGGTCATTTCCAATTCTCTATTTCTTATTTGAGTGAATTTCAGTAATTTTTGTCTTTGTAGGACTTTATTCATTTATGTTGTCTAATTTGTTGGCATAAAGTTATTCTATTCTGTTGTAATCCTTTTTAATTCTGCAGTGCCTGCAGTGATGTTAATTCTTGATTTTGGTAATTTTATCTTCCTTTTAATGGCTTCAGTCACTTGGGCTAAAGATTTGTCAATTTCTCTGTTTTCTTTTCTGTGTTGTCGGTTTCCATTCTGAAATTCATTGTTTCTTTCTATGTTCTTTGGGTTCGGCTTGCTCTTCCTTTTCTAGTTTGTTGAAACAAAAGCTTAGATTACTGATTTTAGAGCTTCCAAATTTATTGAGACTTGTATATGGCCTAACATATGGTTTATGTAGGCCATGTTCTATGTGTACTTGAAAATAATTTCTATTTTGCTCTTGTTGTGTGGAGTGTTCAGTAAAGGAAAGTTTGATCAAGTTGGTTGATGGCATTGTTCAAGTCTTCTCTATTGTCTTGGTCTTTTCAGGCTGCCATATGAGGACAGTAATCCCATTCCTGAGAGTAGAGCCTTCCAAAGTCCTTATCACCTAATACCAGCACTTTGGAGGTTAGGCTATCAACATAGGAATTGTGGAGGGGCACAGATACTCAGTTCATAGTACATATTCTTACTGATTATCTGTCTGGTGGTTTTATCGGTTACTGAGAGAGGCATATTAAAGCCTTCAAGTTGAACTGTTGGATTATTTCCTTCTCCTTTCAGTTCTTCCTGGTTTTGGTTCATGCATTTGGGGGTGATGTTATTGAATTATTGTGATAGCTCCCCTGGTGTATTGCCCCTTTTATCATTATAAAATGTTTGTCTACTAGTGTTGCTTAAAGTCCATTTTATTTGTTAATATAGCCACTCCACCTTCTTGGGTTACTGTGTACATGTTGTATTTTTCCATCCTTTTACTTTCAGTTTCTTTGCATCTTTGGATCTAAAATTTGTCTAACATCTTTTAGTTGGGCCTTGCGTTTTTATCCTGTGTATGTCAATATCTGCCTTTTAAAATATTAAACAAAATTTTTAGTGTACCATTTTAATTCTTTTGTTGATTCTTTTTTTAATTTTCTTAGCGGCTGCTGTAGGGTTACAGTATGCATCTCTTGTGAATGTTGGTGTAAAAAAAAGAAACAAAAATTAAAATACAACGTGTGTCTCTTTTTTTCTTAGAGACAGGGTCTTGCTCTGTTACACAGGCTGTAATGTGGTGGCATCGTCAGAGCTCACTGCAGCCTCAAACTGCTGGGCTCAAGCAGTCTTCCTGCCTCAGCCTCCTTAGTAAGCTGGGACTATAGGCGTGTGCCACCATGACCGGCTAATTTTTTTAATTTTAGTAGAGACAGGGTCTCCCTGTGTTGCCCAAGCTTGTCTCAAACTGCTGACCTCCAGTGATTCTCCCGTCAGGAACTCCCGAAGTGCTAAGATTGCACTTAACCACTGTACCCAGCCACAATATGCATCTTTTTTTTTGTTTTTTGATACAGAGTCTTGCTCTGTCACCCAGGCTGGAGTGCAGTGGTGCAGTCTTCGCTCACTGCAACCTCTGCTTCAGGGATTCAAGCAATTCTCCTGCCTCAGCCTCCCAAGTAGCTGGGATTACAGATGTGGATCACCACACCCCGCTAATTTTTGTATTTTTAGTAGAGACAGTGTTTTGCCACATTGGCCAGGCTGGTCTCAATCTGGCCTCAAATGATCCGCCTACCTCAGCCTCCCAAAGTGCTGGGATCACAGGTGTGAGCCACCGTGCCTGGCCACAATATGCATCGTAATTTATCACAGTCTACTCCAGGTTACTACTGACTTAATTCCAGTAAAATATACAAACTTTTCTCCACAGTAGCTCCATTTCCTTCTTCCTCCTTTGTGCTATTATTGTCCTATATATGATTACATTTGTATATGTTATAAATCAATAATTGTTTTAATTACTGCTTTATACAGTTTTATAATTTCTAGAGCAAATAAAAAGAGAAAAATACATTTATATAGTGCCGGCCGGCTGGCCGGCCTGCCTGCCTTCCTTCCCTCCTTCCTTCCTTCCTTCTTTTCTTTCTTTTTCTTTTTTTTTTTTTGTTTTGTTTTTGTTTTTGTTTTGTTTTGAGACAGAGTCACACTCTGTTGCCCAGGCTAGAGTGCAGTGGCACGATCTTGGCTCACTTCAACCTTCGCCTCCCAGGTTCAAGTAGTTCTCCTGCCTCAGCCACCCGAGTAGCTGGGATCACAGGCAAGCACCATGGCACCCGGCTAATTTTTGTATTTTTGGTAAAGATGACATTTCGCCATGTTGACCAGGCTGGTCTCAAACTCCTGGCTTCAGGTGACCTACCCGCCTTGGCCTACCAAAGTGCTGGGATTATAGGCGTGAGCTACCACGCCTGGCCTGTATTTATACAGTATTTTCTATTTGCTAGCTGGCTAGTCATTTCTGGCATTCTTCATTTTAAATTCTGCCGAATTTAAGTTACCATCTTGTTTTTACCTTCCTTTAATATGTCTTACAGGACTAGTTTGCTTGCAGTTAGTTCTCTGTCTTTTTGTGTAAATGTCTTTATTTGGCCTTCATTTTAAAAAATAGACCGGGTACAGGGGTGGCTCACGCCCAGCACTTTGGGAGGCTGAGGCGAGTGGATCACCTGAGGTCAGGAGTTCGAGACTAGCCTGGCCAACAGGGTGAAACCCCCATCTCTTCTAAGAATACAAAAATTAGCCAGGCGTGCTATCATGTGCCTGTAATCCCAGCTACTTGGGAGGCTGAGGCAAGAGAATTACTTGAACCCGGGAGGCAGAGGTTGCAGCGAGACAAGATCGCGCCATTGTACTCCAGCCTGGGCGAGAAGTGAGACTCCGTCTCAAAAATAAATAAATAAATAAATAAAAAATAGAATGGTTGTTTTTAGGAGTAGCTTTAGATTCACAACAAAGTTGAGTGAAAGGTACAGAGATATCCTATACTCAGTGTCCCTACACAGAGCCTTCCCCACTATCAAATTCTACACCAGAGTGTTACTTTTGTTACAGTCATCAGGTGTCAGACTGTTAGAACAGTCAATTCTCTTGGCAGCCTGGCTTTCTCAAGAAGGTGTTTTAGTAGGGTTTGGGGTCATCCTAGGGACTTGGCCTTGGGCTGCAGGAAGCCTTAGGTGGTCATTGTGTGCCAGAGTTCTGTAGCTCTCAGTATCTCTTTGTTTTTATCCATCTTAAGGTTCACTGAGCTTGGATCTGTAGATCAGTGTTTCTCATCACATTTGGGGAGTGGAATGTCCGGGTGTTATTATTTCCTTCGGGACTGGGTTCTGCCTGTGCTGGAGTGGTTCGCTGCTCTCCACGGGCCTCTGAGCGTCTGCATACTTTCCCCTTGTCTCTTCTGTCTGTTGTTAGATCAGTTCCATTGCTCTTCTTCAAGTTCACAGATGATTTTTCTGCTTTTAAGTTTGCTTTTGAGCCCCTTTAGTGAAATTTTGGTTTAGCTATTGTACTCTTCACCTGTAGAATTTATAGTTTACTGTTTTTTTGTTTCTCTTTTTTTATGGTAATTCCCTACATGTTGAATCTTTATTTTCATATTTTCCTTTAATTCTCTGAACATGTTTTAACAGCTGCTTTGACATCTTCGTGTGCTAATTTAATATCTGAACCCACTCCTGTTAACCGTTTGACTATTTACTTCCTGCTTATTGGTCACATAACTTTTTTTTCCAAACAAGGTCTTGCTCTGTCACCCAGGCTGAAGTGCAGTGGCATGATTACAGCTCACTGGAGCCTCGAGCCTCGACCTCCTGGGCTCAAACAGTCCTCCCACCTCAGCACCCCAAGTAGCTGGGACTATAGGCACACACCACCATGCCTGGATAGTTTTTGTACTTTTTGTAGAGATAGGATTTTGCCATATTGCCCAGTCTGGTCTTGAACGCGTGGGCTCAAGTAATCTGCCCACTTCTGCCTCCCAGAGTGTTGGGATTATAGGCATGAGCCACTGCGCCCAGCCTAGGTCATACTTTTATCTTTGCTTGTCTCATAATTTTTTGTTGAAAACTGGACATTTTAAATAATGTAATGACTTTGCATTATCATTTTTTCCTTTGAGGGTCTTTTGTTGTCTTTTGTTTGTTTCTTTGTTTTTGTTATTTCCTGCGCTTCAGTTGCAGGATCTGTATCTCCCACATTATGTGGCTATGGATATCTCAGCTCACATCTTCTCTTCTGCTTTTTAGCTTGGCTTCGAGAGGTCTGCCCTTTGTCCACCTGGCTGATTGGCCAGCTGATGATTTGGGCGGGGGTTGCCCATGCACCTTGAATCCACAGGGGCTCCACTGTTGGTTGAGGCACTGTCAGCTGTGGGGTGAATGCGGTCAGCGCTCACAGCCAGTTCTCAAGCCCTTGTTGGCGCCTTCCTCCAGCCCCTGAGGTGTCCTCAGTGCGTGTGCTTTCCCGGTCAGCCGGCGAGTTGTGGACAGTTTAAGAAGCCCTTCTGTGGCGCTCTCATTTCCAGGGTTCTCCCTATTAGATTTCTGTCTCCTCTGCCACTCACCCCAACTGGGACCTCAGTCTCACGGGAACAGAGCTGCAGGCTTCCCTATTTATTCCCTTCTGAGTTCACTGCTTTTACTGCTTCACCCTCTGCCTGACCAGGCTGCTGTTTTTGGCAGCAAGGTTGGTTTGCACTGGCATCCCTGCAGTCACAGAACTTCTGTGCCCGATGCAGACTGAGTCAGGGGCGGAGTACAGGTGCAGAAAATGGAAAGGGTCCCAGACAAGAAAGTCTGGCGACTTGCTGTTCTTCCCTGAAGTTCTAGCTGATTTACATGAATAGATGTGTCTCAGTATTTTCCTTGGGCTGATTTCCAGAGCCTCAGAATGGTTGCCTTTGACAATTGTGTTCAGTTTTACATTTGCCCTGAGGGAAAGGAGCCACTGACCTCTTCACTCCACCATATCCATAACCGGAAGTCACATCTCTGCTTTGTTTTGGAGAATCTGTGTGTAACCATTTAGAAGCAGTGTGAGCCCAGTGGAGCACGGCCATCCCCTCTCTACTCTGTCGTCTTCACCAGTTCCCTTGTCCCTGTTCACATGTGGGAAGTGAAATTTTCTGCATTAGGCATAGGATACAGAACCAGTGGCTCTACCTGAGTCTGTCTGTGGAATGAGGTACACCTTTCCTCTCTGTGCAGCTTCTTCAGTCCCAGTCTCTTGGGGTCCCTCCTTTTCCTTGCATGGAAGGCCCTGGTCAACTCAGGGTGTCAGGAAAAGCCCACTTACCTTTGTATTTGCTTTGTAACTACTTGGCAGAATGTGACTGACTTTAATTCATACCATTTATTGTTTCACTAAATAGGTTTTTTTTTTTCTTTCCTCTTAGGCTGAACAAGCTCCAAACACTTGTGAATGTCATGTTTGTAAACAAGAAGCTTCTGGACTGACACCATCTGCAATGACAGCCGGAGCCCTTCCTCCTGGCCATCAGTTCATGAGCCCAGAGAAGCCCACACACCCTGCACTGCACCTTTACCCTCACATCCATGGACACGTGCCTTTGCACACCGTTCCACACCTGCCACGCCCCCTCATCCACCCCACCTTGTATGCAACGCCCCCCTTCACACACAGTAAGGTAAGTCAGGGCAAAAAGGGTCTGAAAGCTCACTCTTCCCTGAGATCTTGCAGGAGTACGTAGTCAAACAGAAATCTATGAATTAGCAACTTGCGTAGGATAGCATCTGCTCTCAGTAGGAAGGTCTGCAAGGGTTTCCTTTCACCATAATCTCTTAAGCCCTGTAATTTTGAACCTTTACAGTTGTAACAATCATTAACAACAACTGTGAAGATCATAGTCCTTTTATTCAGAATTAAATAGAACAGAAGGATTTTTCAGGTGATACTTCTAACAGGTTAAACCTAGGGAATACTTCCACAGAAGACCAGTTATCTGCTTGTGATCTTCCAGGGCTTGCTCTTTTTCTTAACGTGATAGGTAAAATAATGTGAATATAACATGAGTCCTCTAACACTGGCTGGACTCCACAGGGTCTAAAATGACTATGCTTCTTTAGCATTTAGAAATACACAAGCCTAAATAAAGGAGGAGCCCTAAGCGTGATGCCACAGAAAATTATAACGCCCTGCAGGTTATGGAGCACTGGGGAGGGGAGGGTACAGACAGGAGAAGCTGCCAGAAACCCAGTGTGAAGAGCCCATTCAGGAAGTGGAGTGAGGATCTAGAAATAAGTTGATTTTTATGCATTTCTTCTAAGAGAACCTCATGTGTTTACTTAGTATCTTAGCCGTTACAGCGAAATTTTTAGGCTGGTTTCATTCTTTGGACCTTAGATAGCTTTTCCTCTCTAGTTATTTTGAGCTTACCTTTACTAGAATGACTCACTGTAATTCTGATTGTTTTCTTTTTTTTCTTTGTACCAGTTATTCTTGTCCAAAGGTAGCTCTGATCAATCAAAAATATAATTTATTTCAAACTCTAATTTATTATTTAAAACAATGATTTTAAGCTGGAACAGAAAGGGAGGAGGACATGACATGGAATGATTTTTTCCAAACACGTGTGTTTTCTCCCCTCCAGGGGTCACTGTGAAGTGGGGTACATGTAGCCCATAAGTGAGCTTTGTTGTCTGTTTGCTAGGGAGAGGCGCAGGTGGAAGATTAACAGACACAGGTTTAGAATAGAGTGTAATAAGTTTGTCACATCTATTGTAATTACTTGACACAACCATCCAAATTCATGCTTAAATTTTGTTAGATTGAATATTGCTCAGTTTGAACATTTAATGATGTCTTAATAATAGAATGCTTTTTAATAGCATTTTTCAGGTATATAGTCAGAACTAGGCTATCTTCATGGCCCGCCTGGTTTGTAGCCTGATTTTCTCTGGGTGTATGTGTAAAGTTAGGAAGTTTTTCACTCCTGGCTATTGCCTGAATAGAGGTCTGTTACCTAGTTCCAAGAAAAGATAATATTCTGTTATATATTTTTGCTGGTGGAAGCTATTCAAGAATTAGTTCCTAAAAATACTCAAGTAAAATAGTAAAATTGATTATTACTAAAGACTGTGGGGCCCCTTTGGTTAAAAATTGATTATTTTTCCCTGGCTTTTGGCCTTTTCTCAGGAAATTAGAGATCTATATATGGGTAAAAGAAGAAAAACATTTTAGGAGCATCATTTGTATCTATTATTTGTTCTTTTGATACCTGTTAAACTGTAATCATATAGAAAGATTAGAATAGAAAAGCAAATATGGATAGAAAAGCAATTATGGCGGTCAAGCCATATGCGGTAGAAGTCGTATAGAAATTTAGAAATTTATAACTAAATGTTATTTCTACCACTTTTGTCAACTGAAGACTATTCACTGATTCATTGAAAATATGTTATGTGGTGGCCATTATTATGTGGAAACATAAGATACAGTTATCAAAATAATTTCATTTGTATCTGGTATGAAAATGTTCATTACTATAAACAAACTTGAATTGTCACTTACCAGGTCTTACAAGATTAGTTTGTGTTATTTGACTTAGTTTGACTTAGTTGGATGCTGTGACCACATCTGTGCCTAAATGCATAATGCATTAGCAGCCCTGAAGGGGTCTCCTGGTCCACCAGCGAGTTGTGGACAGCTTAAGAAGCAAATGAGCTGTATCAGAATAGCACAGATTTCAGTGACATTGGAGGATGTTTCAGAAAGCAAACGAGCTGTATCAGAATAGCATGCATTTCAGTGATATTGGAGGAAGTTTCTTAGAGATAATCAACAGGAGGATTGTTGGGTAAGAAGTTCTGAATGTAGGGAGGCAGAAGGTGGGTGCTTAACGTGGAGGGGGCCTTGTGTGCTTCTGACCTGCCACTGTGTCTGCCATCACTTTTGCATTGTTGAGGCCTTGGGGAATTCCTGCTGTGCTGCAGTCACAGTTGTTGCCTTTTAAGACGTTATGTCATTGTAGTTGTAATTCTTTTAATTCATATTTTTGGCATTGTGGGTAAATATTTAGTACCTAAAATGTTTAGCATGAGTACTATGAAAAATTTATTTTCTGGCCAGTTGTAGTGGCTCATGCCTGTAATCCCAGCGCTTTGGGAGGCTGAGGTGAGAGGATTGCTTGAGCCTGGGAGCTCAAGACCAGGGCAACATAGTCCTGTCTCTACAAAAAAAAAAAAAAAAATTCTTGAAATTAGAAAGACTTGAAGACTAATTTCTATTTTGAAGTGTCTTCATACCAGTGACATATTGAATTTATATATTGAGTATAAGTTATTTGAAAGTTCAAAATAATTGCTGAGAAAAATACAGTAATGAAATACTACATAAAATAAAAACTGTAAGTGCCAGAGCATTTAATTTCCAAATATTTGGGGATCTCCCGACTATCTTTTTGTTACTGATTTTTACTTTAATTCCATTGTGATCTGAAAGCATACAGTGTATAATTTCTGGTTTTTTGAGTTTATTAAGGTATGTTTTATGGCCCAGAACATGGTCTGTCTTGGTGAATGTTCTATGTGAGCTTCAGAGGAATATGTGTTCTGCCGTTGTTGGATGAAGTGGTCTTCAGATGTTCGTTATGTCCAATTGATTGATGGTGCTCTTGAGTTCTGTCAGTCAGCAACTATGTTCTGACTGATTTTCTGTCTGCTGGATCTGATCATTCTGATTGATGGCTCTTGAAGACTTCCATTGTAATAATGGATTCATCGGTTTCTCCTTGCACAGTTCTATCAGGTTTTGCCCTACAAAGTTTGATGCTTTGTTATTAGCAGCACACACATTGAGGATTGTTATGTCTTCTAGGAGAATTGACCCTTTATCATTATGTAATGCTCCTCATTACCACTGGTAACTTCCCTTACTCTGAAGTCTGCTCTGCCTGAAATTAATACAGCTCCTCCAGCTTTCTTTTGGTTAGTGTTAGCATGGTATATCTTCCTTCATTGCTTTACTTTTTGAAAAGATTTATTATAGTAACATATGCATAATATAAAATTTACAATCTTAACCATTTTTAAGTGTAGAATTCAGTGGTCCGTCTCCATAACTCTTTTCATCTTGTAAAACTGGAGGTTTTTACCCACTAAACAATAACTCCACTTTCCCCCAACCCTGGGCATCGATCATTCTACTTTATGTCTTTATGATTGTGACTATTCTAAGTACCTCATGTACATAGAATTGTACAGTATTTCTCTTTTTGTGACTGGCTTATTTCATTTCACTTAATGTCCTCAGCATTTATTCATGTTGTCGCATATTGCAGAATCTCCTTCCTTTTTAAGGCTAAACAATACTCATCATATGGCTGTACCCTATTTTGCATCTCCATCAGTGAACACTTGAGTTGTTTCCATACAGTAGCTTCTATGAGCAGTGCTGCTGCAAATATGAGTGTGCAAATATTTCAGGACCCTGCTTTCAGTTGTTTGGGGTGTGTACCCAGAAGTGGAATTTATAGATCGTATGGTAATTGTAGTTGTAATTTTTGGAGGAACTGCCACCGTTTCCTATGGTGGCTGCACCATTTTACATTCCCACCAACAGTGCACAAGGGTTTCAGTTTCTCCACATCCTCATTATCACTTGTTATTTTCAGTTTTGCTTTTTTAATAGTAACCATCCTCATGGATGTAAGGTGGTATCACATTGTAGGGCTTTTTTTCTTGTGTAAATGACCGTAGACACATCGTAGTTTTCATTTGCATTTCCTTAGTGTTTAGTGATGTTGGCATCTTTTCATGTGCTCACTGACTGTTCGTGTATCTTCTTTGGAGAAACGTCTGCTCAAGTCCTTTGCTCATGTGTGGATCAGGTTTGTTATTGCTGTTGCATTTTAGTTGTCTCTGTATTCCGGATATTCGTCCGTTATCAGATAGATGATTTGCAAGCATTTTCTCCCATTCTGTGGCTTGACTTTTGACTCTGTTGATAGTGTCTGTTGATGCACAGCGGTTAACAGTTTTTGATGCAGTACGATTTGTCTGTTCTTTGTTGCCTGTGCCTTTGGCGTTACATCCAGTAAATCATTGCCAAATCCAACGTTGTGAAGCTTTTGCCCTCTGTTTTCTTCGAAGAGTTTTGTTCTTTGCTTACATTTAGGTCAGTAATCCATTTTTTAGTTCATTTTAAAATATGGTGTTAGGTAAGGGTGCAACTTCATTCTTTTGCATGTGGATATTCAGTTGTCCCAGTACCATTTGTTAAAAAGACTGCCCTTTCCCTATTGAAGGATCTTGCCATCCTTGTCAAAAATCGTTTGACCATATATCTGAAGTTTCATTTTTGGGCTTTCTGTTCTGTTCCATTTGTCTGTATGTCATGCTGATACCACATTGTTTTGATTGCTATATCTTTGCAGTAAGTTTTGAAATCAGGAAGTGTGAGTCCTGAGTCCACCAGGTTTGGTGATTTTTGGTTTTTGTGTTTTGTGTAAAGATCGTTTGGGTTGGCCGAGCGCAGTGGCTCACACCTGTAATCCCAGCACTTTGGGAGGCCAAGGCGGACGGATCATGAGGTCAGGAGATTGAGACCACCCTGGCTAATACAGTGAAACCCCGTCTCTACTAAAAATACAAAAACTTAGCCGGGCGTGGTAGCGCATGCTGCAGTCCCAGTTACTCGGGAGGCTGAGGCAGGAGACTGGCGTGAACCCGGGAGGCGGAGCTTGCAGTGAGCCGAGATCGCGCCACTGCACTCCAGCCTGGGCAACAAGAGGGAAACTCTGTCTCAAAAAAAAAAAAAAAAAAACATTGTTTGGCTTATTCAGGATCCTAAGAGATTCTATATGAATTTAGGATGGATTTTCTATTTCTTCAAGATATATCATTGGGATTTTCATAGGGGCTGCGTTGAATCTGTAGATCACTTTGGGTAGTGTGTACACTCTTAACAGTATTGTCTTCTAATCAATGAATATGGTATGTGTTTTCAATTTTTTTTTTTTTTAATTTCTTACAGCAATGTTTTGTAGTGTTTGTTTGAGACAGTCTCCCTCTGTTACCCAGGCTGGAATGCAGTGGCATGATCCCGGCTCACTGCAACCTCCACCTCCTGGGTTCAAGCAGTTCTCCTGCCTCAGCCTCCTGTACAGGCGTGCGCCACCATGCCCGGCTAATTTTTTGTGTTTTAATAGACATGGGGTTTCACCGTGTTAGCCAGGATGGTCTAGATCTCCTGACCTCATGATCCACCCGCCTTGGTCTCCCAAAGTGCTGGGATTACAGGCGTGAGGCACTGCGCCCAGCCTGTTTTGTCAGTTTTTTAATTTTTATTTTATTTTATTTTTTTTGAGACAGAGTCTCGGTCTGTCGCGCAGGCTGGAGTCCAGTGGCGCCACCTCGGCTCACTACAAGCTCTGCCTCCCGGGTTCACGCCATTCTCCTGCCTCAGCCTCCCGAGTAGCTGGGACTACAGGCGCCCGCCACCACGCTTGGCAAATTTTTTTGTATTTTTAGTAGAGACGGGGCTTCACTGTGTTAGCCAGGATGGTCTGTATCTCCTGACCTCGTGATCTGCCCACCTCGGCCTCCCAAAGTGCTGGGATTACAGACGTGAGCAACCGTGCCCGGCCTGTAGTTTTTATGGTACAACTCTTTCACTTCTTTGGTTAATTCCTGTTGGTGTTTTGTTTTGGTTTGGTGTTTTTTTGAGACAGAATCTCATTCTGTTGCCTACACTGGAGTGCAGTGGCATGATCTTGGCTCACTGCACCCTCCACCACCCAGGTTCAAGTGATTCTCCTGTGTCAGCCTCTGGAGTAGCAGTGATTACAGGCACGCGCCTCCATACCTGGCTAATTGGCTAATTGGCTAACGCCTGGCTAATGCTGGGATTACAGGCATGAGCCACTGTGCCCAGCCCTAAATTATTATTTTTGATGCGTTTTGAATGGAATTGTTTTCATAATTTCCTTTTCTGACTGACCATTGTTAGTGTATAGACAAGCAGCTGATTTTCGAGTGTTGATTTTGTATCTTCCTACTTTGCTGAATTCATCTATTCTAAGAGACTTTTTTTGTGGAATCTTTAGAGTTTTCTACATGTAAAATCATACCATCTACAAAGAGAGATAATTTTACTTCTTCCTTTCCAGTTTAGATGCCTTTTATTTTTCTTGCCTATTTGCTCTGGCTGAAATTTCTAATACTATGTTGAATAGAAGTGGTGAAAGCAGGCATCCTTGCCTTGTTCCTGTTACTTAAGGAAAAGCTTTCATTTGTTCACCATTGTTTGCTGTGGGTTTTTCATATATGGCTTTTATTATGTTTTGGTAGTTTTCTTTCTATTCCTAGTTTGTTGGGTATTTTTGTTATGAAAGGGTGTTGAGGCCGGGCGCGGTGGCTCACGCCTGTAATCCCAGCACTTTGGGAGGTCAAGGCGGGCGGATCACGAGGTCAGGAGATCGAGACCATCCTGGCTAACGCGGTGAAACCCCGTCTCTACTAAAAATACAAAAAAATTTGCCGGGCGTGGTGGGGGGCGCCTGTAGTCCCAGCTATGCGGGAGGCTGAGGCAGGAGAATGGCCTGAACCCAGGAGGCGGAGCTTGCAGTGAGCCGAGATCCCGCCACTGCACTCCAGCCTGGGCGACAGAGCAAGACTTCGTTTCAAAAAATAATAATAATAAAAGGGTGTTGAATTTTGTCACATGCTTTTTCTGCACCAGTTTTGATGATCTTTGGCGTTTTCCAGTCTGTTAATGTGGCATGTTAACATTGATTACTATTTATACATTGAATCATCCTTGCATTCTGGGAATAACTCTCACGTGGTCATGGTGTATGAATCTTTTAATATGCTGCTGAGTTCAGTTTGCTAGTATTTTGTTAAGGATGTTTGCGTGAATGTTCATAAGCGATACTCATTTGTAGTTTTTTTTGTTTGTTTTGTTTTTGAGACAGAGTTTCGCTCGTTACCCAGGCTGGAGTACAATGACGCGATCTTGGCTCGCTGCAACCTCCGCCTCCCAGGTTCATGCGATTCTCCTGCCTCAGCCTCCTGAGTAGCTAGGATTACAGGCATGCGCCACCAGGCCTGGCTAATTTTGTATTTTTAGTAGAGACGGGGTTTCTCCATGTTGGTCAGCTGATCTGGTACTCCCAACCTCGATCCGCTACCTTGCCCTTCCCAAGTGCTGGGATTACAGGCTTGAGTTGCTGCGCCCGACCCTATAGTTTTTCTTATAGTGTCTTTGGCTTTGGCATGGGGATATGCTCAGGACACGAGTTAGAAAGTGCTCACTTCTCTTCAGTTTTTTGGAAACTTTGAGAAAGATTGATATTAATTCTTTAAATGTTTGGTAGAATTGACCAGTGAAGCATCAGGTCTATGGCTTTTCTTTATTGGGTGATTTTTTTTTTTTTTTTGAGACGGTGTTTTGCTCTGTCACCCAGGCTGGAGTGCAGTGGCACAATCTCCACTCACTGCAACCTCCGCCTCTCAGATTCAAGCGATTCCCTAGCCTCAGCCTCCAAAGTAGCTGGAACTACAGGCACTTGCCACCACACCCAGCTAATTTTTGTATTTTTAGTAGAGACAGGATTTTGCCATGTTGGCCAGGTTGGTCTCAAACTCCTGACCTCAGGTGATCCACCTACCTCGACCTCCCAAAGTGCTGGGATTATAGGCATGAGCCACTGCACCCAGCCTATTGGGTGATTTTTGATTACCAGTTCAATCGCTTTACTAGTTATAGGTCTGTTCAGACTTTTCTATTTCTTTATGATTTCGTCTTGATAAGTTTTGTGTTTCTAAAATTTTTTTCATTTCATCTGTTTTATCCAGTGTGTTAGTGTACAGTTGTTCATAATACTTTCTTTTTCTTTGAAACAGCGTCTCACTCTGTCACCCAGACCAGGAGTACAGTGGTATGATCATAGCTCATTGCAGCCTCAAACTTTTGGGCTCAAGCATTCCTCCTGCCTCAGCCTCGCAATAGCTGGGACTACAGGCATGTGCCACCACTCCCAGCTAATTTTTTTTTTATTGTTTTGGACTCTACCAAAGAGAAGACAGGGTCTCACTATGTTGCCATCTGGACTGAAACTCCTGGGCTAAAGCAGTCCTCCTACCTCAGCCTACCAAAGTGCTGGGCTTATAGGCGTGAGTTACCAAGCCCAGCCAATACTTACTTTTTTTTTTTTTTTGAGATGGAGTCTCTCTCTGTCGCCCAGGCTGGAGTGCAACGGCACCGTCTTGGCTCACTGCAAGCTCCGCCTCCTGGGTTCATGCCATTTTCCTGCCTCAGGACTACAGGCACCCGCCACCACGCCTGGCTAATTTTTTTGTATTTTTAGTAAAGACAGGGTTTCACCATGTTAGCCAGGATGGTCTCGATCTGCTGACCTCGTGATCCGCCCACCTTGCAAAAGGCTGGGATTACAGGCATCAGCCACCTCGCCCAGCCAACTTCTCAGGGTTTTCATATGCAAAGCAGGTTTCTTACAGACATGTGTAGTTGTGTTTGTTTGTTATTTTTAGAGATGGAATCTTGCTGTGTTACCCAAGCTGGACTTGAACTCCTAGGCTCAAGCAATCCTCCCACCTTGGTCTCCTGAGTACCTGCGACTATAGGCACATGCCACCATGCTTGTTGTTTTTTGATATACTCTGATAATCTTTGTCTTTTCATTGGTGTATTTGACTATTCACATTTAAAGTAATTTTTTAATGTGTTTAGATGAATATCAGCCATGTTTGTAATTGTTTCCTATTCATTATGAGTCTTTTCTGCCTTCTCTACTTTTAATTAAGCATTTTATGATTTTTATCTCCTCTTATATCAATTTTATTTATATTTTTTAAAATTTCTGCAGTTGCCCTAGTGTTTACAATATACATTTTGAACTAATCTAAGTCCCTTTTCAACTAACTAATGTAAAACAGGTAACATTTAACAGATTACTCCCGACCCCTCCCTATTCCCTGTGACATTGCTGTCATTATTTTCACTTATCCGCATGTTAATCACCCGGTACAGTGTTGATGATTACTTTCAACAGTTATCTTTTAGATTACTAGGAAGAAGAAGATACTTTACTTTGGCTTTACTCCTTCTCTAGTATTCTTCTTTTCTTTCTGTAGATCCACATTTCTGACCTTCTGTCTGAAGGAAATCTTTTGACATTTCTTGCAGGGCAGGTCTGCTGGTGATGAGCTCCCTCAGTTTTTGTTTGTCTGAGGAAGTCTTTATTTCTCCTTCACTTTTGAAGGATAATTTCGCTGGACACATAATTCTAGGTTGGTAGTTTTTTTCTTTGAACACTTTAGATCTGTTTAACTTCCCTGTGTCCTTGCTGGCATGGTTTCTGGTTTCTGACAAGGTGTCCTCTGGAATTCTTTCCCTGTTCTTCTGTAGGTCCACTCGCCCCCACCCAGCTGCTTTCAAGATTTTCTCTTTTTGTTGTTGTTGTTGTTTGTTTTTTTGAGATGGAGTCTCACTCAGCCACCCAGGCTGGAGTGCAGTGGCACGATCTCGGCTCACTGCAACCACTGTCTCCAGGTTCAAGTGACTCTCCCATCTCAGCCTCCGGAGTAGTTGGGATTACAGGCACCCACCATCATGTCCGGCTAATTTCTGTATTTTAGTAGAGACGAGGTTTCACCATGTTGGCCAGGCTGGTCTTGAACTCCTGACCTCAGGTGATCTGCCCACCTTGGCCTCCCATAGTGCTGGGATTACAGACGTGAGCCACGGCACCTGGCCAAGATTTTCTCTTTTTCTTTGGTATTCTGCAGGTTGAATAGAATATGCCTTCATGTAGCTTTGGGGGTATTTATTCTACTTGATGTTCTCTGAATTCCTTGGATCTGTGCTGTCAGTTGTTAATTTTGGAGACTTTTCAGCTATTACTACTTCAACTGTTTCTCTAGTCTCTCCTTCCAGCATTCCACTTACCAGGTGTTATATCTTTCCAAACTGTCCTGCAAGTTTTGGATGTTTTGTTCTATTGGGGGGATTGTTTCTAGTTTTGTTTTTAATTCTTGTTTCTCTTTGCCTTGCAGTATGGGAAGTTTCTGCTGACATATCTTGCAGCTCCCTGACTCTTTCCTTGACCGTGTCGTCTCCTGATGAGCCCATCACTGATAGTCTTCGTTTCTCTTACATTGTTTTTATTGCCAGCATTTCTTTCTATCTGTCTGCTCACACGGCCCCCTTGTTCTTGCATGCTGTCTACTTTTTCCATTAGAGCCTTTAGCCTACCAATCATTTTCAATTTCCTGTTTGATAATTGCCATCCATGTTATCTCCATGTTCCTGCAACCATTCAGTTGTCTTTCTCAGCCTCTGATGAGATTGGTGTTAGACTTTCTTCTGTTCTGCATCCCTGACACTCTCTTGCAGGTTTCTCATCTCCTTATCTCTCAGTTCAGTGTTCTGAGAACTTTTTTGGGATCAGTCCTCCAGTTAAGTGATTCTGTAGTGGTGCCTAGCCTGCCACTTAAGTTCTAATTCCGACTATATTTATATATTTAAATATATTTAATTTACTTTTTTTTCCCAAAGATATCTAGTAGCTTTTTATATTCTCTTGTTCCTTGTTTTTTTCTTTCTTTCTTTCTTTCTTTCTTTCTTTCTTTAAGCATTTTACACATAGTTACTCTGTGTTTGAAACCTTGAGCATCCAGATTCGTTTTCTGTTGATGTCACCTGTGGTATATTATTTCCTTGTGCGGATGGATTCTATTAGGAGGTTATGTTTTGCTCAGCTTACTCTGTGAGAACCCAGAGGCCTCCATAGTGGATGCTTCCCTATGAGGGTTGGCATCTGCTGGTGCGAGAGCTCCCTGAGACCTGGGCTCCTCTCAAGGGTCTCCAGACTGCGGCCCCCACACGTCACTGTGGCGATGGTGTGCGGCCATTCCTTCCCCTCACCTCCACTTCGCTTCTCTCATCACCTCCTAATACTTCTTTTCGTCCTTTGCCTTTGTTGATAGCAGTTGGTTACCAAAGTGTTCAGTGTCATTTCTCTCAGATCTAAAGCTAAGTAGCCCCTCTTACCCGACAAAGCCCAGACCAGGGGGGAAGAATGGCCTTCTTCAAGCGAAGAGCAAAGCCGAGCAGGTGTGGCTGCACCTCGCTGCTCCTCCCACCTGCTGTCCACGTGGCCTAGGAGTAGGAAGTCACGACTACAGGGCCTGAATCTATACCAGAACCCAAGTCATGGGACTTTGAATCCTGAGTCTTTTTCATCCAACATGGAGGATGTACTGTAAAACAGTTGATGTACTAAGAAAGGGCCTAGGCCGGGCGCGGTGGCTCACGCCTGTAATCCCAGCACTTTGGGAGGCCGAGGCGGGTGGATCACGAGGTCAGGAGATCGAGACCATCCTGGCTAACACGGTGAAACCCCGCCTCTACTAAAAATGCAAAAAATTAGCCGGGCGAGGCGGCGGGCGCCTGTAGTCCCAGCTAGTCGGGAGGCTGAGGCAGGAGAATGGCGTGAACCCGGGAGGCGGAGCTTGCAGTGAGCCGAGATCGCGCCATTGCACTCTAGCCTAGGCGACTAAGCGAGACTCTGTCTCAAAAAAAAAAAAAAAAAAAAAAAAAGAAAGGGCCTAGAAGTGAGGACAGGGATGTCTCAAAGTCTCCACTGAGAACTTTGCAGTGGAGCATTTGCAGTGGCCACTGGGTTCTGGCCCTCCGGAGTTCGGTGTATCAAGTGGAGCGTGGTGACGTGGTGCAAGAGGAGGACCGGGTGCCAAGTAGCCTTGGGTCCCTTGTTAGCTTCGAGGGCCAGGGTGTGTCTTTACACTCCCTCTCTAGGTTACTTTGAGACTTAAGTAAAACCACTGGAAAAGCATTTAATACAATTAAAACACGATTCGGTTAAATACAGTTTAAAGTACAAGTTCAGATTTAGATTGGAGATGTAAAGCTGTGTGGACAATGGGGTCATAAATAGGTTGCAATTTGGGGATCACATTGTGATCTTTGACTTGCATGTTCTTTTAGAGCTGAGATTCAGCCTGAAAACTGGCACAGCCAAAGCAAAGGTGGTCGTTCGCCTCTACCATCTCTGGGAGAAACACCAAGAAACCTAAGTTAAGCAGAGAGGTCGTCATCTTAACCTTTTCGTTACCTGGGATACAGCTGGAACTCATTTTTGCTCGGATGCTTAGTGTTGGGAACCTCTCACGTGTGGGCCTCGTGACTCAGTCTGCGGCTCTTGCTCCTCGTGTCTTGCACCCACGTTCCATGTCCGAGTGAGTGTGGGTGGTAGAGGACGAGCAAGTCACCCAGCTCCCGGATAGACTCAATGTGTGCCCAGTGGAAAGCAGTTTGTTGTGTTTGCATTTGTGTCAGAGCTTTTAGTTAAAGCAACAGTTTTCCTTTCCTATGGATTACTTCTTTTGTCTCAAAGTGGATAAAAATGCAAAACAACTGCTAGTTGAAGCTTTGTGGGTTTGTATGAGTGAAGTCGGTGTTCAGATTCAATAGCATGGTCCACATTCTGAGAGAGTTACTTTACAGTTAGCTCATTGACTTATAAAGTCGTGGTCCAAAAATGGTCTAGGTGACAGACACTTATTTTTTCCTGAAGGAAATCCATAAGCTATTGAGATCAGTAGGCATCTTCTGCAAAAGCATTAAAGAAAATACAACTTTTTTTGCTACTGATCCCTGTTACTTTTGTCCCTACTACTGGGCCTCCGTTTTTGAGTAGGTGGGGTTCTGCACAGTGTGTAAATCGAATGCGTAGAATCATTGCCATATGTTTCCAATATTACAGTTGTATAGATGCATTCCCTTATTCCTCTAAGCTAGACACTGTTCAGCAGACACTTATTGAACACCCAATATGTGCCAGGCCCTGTGCTATATTCTAGGAAGACAAAAATCGGTTAGTCCTGGCCCCTCTTTTCAAAGAGTTCACAGTCTAAAGAGAAGACAAAAACAAGATCAAAATACGAAAATGTTGTGACATACCTAATGGAACTCACAGATGCTAGGCAGAAAAGTAACATTGAAGAGAGAACATTTTAAATAAGCCCACGGGTGGTTTTGCAGTGGAAATGATGTTGAAACAGGGTTTTAAAGCATAAGCAAGAGCTCTCTGCACACACATGGGTGGTGGAGCCAAGGCTGTCAGCCAGGCTTTTCAAACCTGAAACCAAACAACTCACGGTCGTGTCTTGAGGAGTCCAGGAAGTACTTATATAGATTCAGAGTCCTGAGAGTGCTTCTAGTCAGGGTTTACCAGCTGGGCCAGCACAATGAGACTGCTGCTCAAAGCCAGCAGGTTGGCATCTGTCAGATGTTTCTGCCCCTTACTAGAAGGTACTCAAGACCCAAGTCTTCTACTTGTTAGTTTTCATCAATTACTTCTCAGCAAAGCAGCTCTTAGCTTATCACTGCTTTGTAGAAATGGGTATTGAAATGCGTTTTTGTTTTTTTTTCCCCTGGCTCTTGTCCCGTGGGGCTTCCATACCAGAACAATGACTTCAGCCCTTGCCTGTAGCCTGGGTGGTCTGTCTGGACCTGTTTCTTCCTCCTGTTGAATCTTGAGTGTCTGCTCTACCCTCCTCTCCCCCTTTGCCATCCTGGGCCTGTTTCAGGTCAGTGGACTCACTGAGCTGTCCAGCAGCCCAGAGGGGCGTGCTTCCTCTCTGCTCCGAAGCACTGTGGGAGAAGGGCAAGGTGGAAAGGTTTGGTTGAATACTACTATGGGCCAGACAGTGTGCTCAATTCTTACCATAACCCTGGAGGTAGGTATCTCCAGATTACAGATGAGAAAACTAAAGCACAAAAAGATTGAGTAATTTGCCTGAGGTCACACAGCTAGTAAAAGGGAGAGCTGGCATCCGAGCTCGCCAGACTGCAGAGCCCAAAGGCCAAGACGTGGGACTAGAGTTAAGATCTGTCACCTGAACGTGCCTCCTCATAGTGGAGCCAGCAGTGGTAGCTCCTGGACTAGATGTGTAGTCCCAGCTTTCATCTTGATAGCTCCAGAATTCCTCCTTTCCTTGCCACTTTCACTGCCATTGCTTCATCCTTTCTCACCCCCTGACTAACCACTTGTCCTCTTTCTGCCTTCTGGTTCATCCACAGTATTGCCACAAATTGATCTTTCCACTGAGCTGACCAGATCATCTCACTTTGCTGCTTAAATCCCTCTGTGACTCCCCAGCCCCTTGAGGACAGTGATACAAAGTTGTCTTTGGCCTGGCTGCCGCCCCCACTCAACCTGGAGCCTGTCAGGGTATGGCACTGTCATACCTGTATATGCACCATCCCTTTGCTCCTAACCCCTTCGTGTCCTCCCTCTGGCCAAGCCAGGCCTGCAGGATTCTGCCGAACCATTGCCCATTCTTCAGAACCCTCCAGGGAACCCTCCCACTTGAGTTTACAGAATTCAGTGCTCATTTCTGCATCCCAGAGGATGTGATGACCAGGTTGCCCATAACTGGGCATTCCTCCACTCCAGCAGACAGAAGTCCTGCTGAGGGAGATCCATATGTCTGCCCAGCATTAGCAAGGACTGGGGGAGAAGGGCCAGGATCCAGATGTCCCACCTCATCCTAGAGCTCATGTAATCTGGGGAAAGGCAGACATTAAACCAATAGGCTACAAGTAGGTCTTGAATTATAACTATGGTAAGTGCTAAGAGGGAAAATGACGGATTTTAGTGTGTTCAGTGGGAAGGCTCGCCTTGGTCTTGGGTGTTGGGTCCTGGGTGGTCACAGCAAAGGCAGTGCCAGCTTCTCTGAGGAAGTGATCCTTAGGGCAAGGCCTACAGGATGAGTGTGAGTGCGGTAACGAGCTGAGGCTCACACATTCTAGAGCATGGACACAGCACAAGCAAAGCTTAGGGCCAAGAAGGTGAGAATAGGTGTGTGCTGGTCAAGGGGAGGCCTGTGTGTCGAGGGCCTTGGTGAGCCGGAGGGTTGGAGGAGGTAGGCCCAGCTCCCTTGGATCTTTTCAGACCAGAGCCTTGGGAAGCCATTGCTGCGTCCTGAGCAGAGGAGTGACGTGCTCGAATTTACATTCAACAAAGATCACTCTGGCTGTGATGGGAAGAAGGACTGGGAAGAGTTCCTGGTGCAGATGTGTAGGCTCTTGTGCTGCGCCGCTGTGAGAACGTGGTGCTTAGGATCTCCTAAGGAGGTCAGCAGCCAGGGCCTGGTGCCTGGATAGCGGCTGAGGCAGAGGGAGGACCCAAGGGGGCCCCAGCCTGTGCAGGAGCAGCCAGATGGCTAGTCACTCAAAAAATGCATGGATGTTGGCTAGCCAGCTGGCCAGACCCTGATCACCTTCCCTTGGTGCCTTCGACAGTGGTCTGCCCCACAGGGCCCAAGGCAGGGCTTGCCAGTGAGGCAGCTCCTTTGAGAATGCCCTGGTCTTTAGAGCACTGTATACAAATTCCTCTAGTTCATTAGATTTGCGCTGTACCTTGCCTGGGTATAAGAGGTCAGTGTGTAAGGGTTTTATCCATTTTCATCAGTGATTCCAAAGTTGACTTATCAGTGATGATCATTAAAATGCTTGCTGAGATTAAGCCGTAGAAACAGATCTTACGACGCACATGACACACTCACATGTGACCCAGTAGGAATGTGACAGGTTATTGAGTTGTCTAAAGTTTGTTCAGATATACTCCTCAAGGCATCGGTTGCTTTTCATATCTACATCTGGTTGAAATTTGACCTGCTGTGTACAGTCTCATAAATCAAGTCCACATTTTGTGAGATGTGCGCCCTGTGGGCCTCAGCTCATGGCGAGCACATCCCATGAGGCTCATAATGAATTGTCTGTCTGTAGTTTACTTACCTAGGTAAACAGAATATTAATTTTGATATGTGATTAGAAAATTTTTTTTTGTAGGCTTTACCGCCAGCACCTGTTCAGAATCACACAAATAAGCATCAGGTATTCAATGCATCTCTTCAAGACCATATTTATCCGAGCTGTTTTGGGAATACTCCAGAGTGGAATAGTTCTAAATTTATAAGTCTTTGGGGATCAGAAGTGATGAATGATAAGAACTGGAATCCTGGCACTTTCTTGCCAGATACAATTTCTGGTAAGGAATTTGTTAAAACTTTCTTAAAGTTTTAAAATAACCTAAGTAGATTGACATCTTTGCCGTAGTCTCCCGTGGAAACCCTGGCGCAGCTGTAGCCAGCCGCTGCTCCACCACCTCGGTCTCCAATCCTACTCCATCCTGTCGCATCTGCCACCAGTCAGTCCCACTGCGTGACTGAGCAGAGCAAGACTCTGACTCCGTGGCTCCCTGTCAGACCGGTGAGCCACATGGGCGTGGCCTCCGCACTGCTGAGGGTCTGGTGACCATGGTTGGGTGCCCGGCCTTCAATTCTCGAGCAGTGGTGACAATCAGACCTCAGGCCCCCCAGTGCACAGGGGCAGGAAGAAAGTGCCACAGTCGACTTAAATCTGTGACTCACACTCCTTCCTCTGGTTACTGCATTGGCCCCACGTGGCATCTCTCCCCTTTACTAGCTCCTTCCTCCCCAGCCGCCTCAGCCACTGAGGCCCAGCTGTTACTTCAGTCGCAGGGTCAGGGGCACCTGAAAAGGGGCTGGTGCCTACCCCTCATCTCTGTCTTCCTGTGGCCAGAGCTCCTGGCAGCCCCACACCCAGCCCCCGCGTGTGCCAGAACAGCAGGCTACACTTGACATCCTGATCTCTGCTTGGGAAGGATTTCTAGCTGTGTGACCTTGGGCAAGTTGCTTGGCCTCTCTGAGCCTCAGTTTCTTCATCTTCTTAGGATGGGAGTAATAGTATCAACCTCAGAAAGTAGTTTTAAGACTTTACGTAACTTTGGAAAGCACCTAGCACAGGAATTGGCACATAGTAGGTGCTCAATACAGTTTTTTCTTAGATTAAGAACTGGTTGACTTAGCGTCATCCCAGTGGGATCCTGACTTCAGTAGCACCCCCAGTGTCAAATGTTCAGTCATCAGCATGTCTTTTAGGGTTTAGCTAAGTATGATTGCTGTCAGAAGCCATAATTTTCCTGTTCTTCTTTGAAGGGAGTGAAATATTAGGGCCAACACTCTCAGAAACAAGACCAGAAGCCCTTCCACCTCCATCTGGCAATGAAACACCTGCAGTCTCGGATAGTAAAGAGAAAAAGAATGCTGCAAAAAAGAAGTGTTTATACAATTTCCAAGATGCTTTTATGGAAGCAAACAAAGTTGTCATGGCCACCTCATCAGCCACGTCCTCCGTGTCCTGCACAGCTACCACAGTGCAGTCCAGCAACAGCCAGTTCAGAGTGTCATCCAAGAGACCTCCTTCAGTAGGTAAGGCTTGAAGGCTCACTGGCCCTCGGGGTCTGCAGGAAGGCTGGGTTTACTGACTTCTCATCTTTGTAACTGCCTTTTACTTGGCCCAGCCCGAGGCGTACGTGTAATTAACTGACCAAAAATGCTCACACACACACAGTTGATCCCGAGAGCTGATCCTTAGGACTTTGATTAGAATTGTAGCTATTATGCTAGATTCCTCTGGGGCTTCACTGCATCGTCTTGCTTTTGTCTCTGTTTCTGTTGTTCTTCTGTGATAGGAAGAGTCTATTGCTTGCTTTCTCTTCTCTTTTTCTTTTTCAAGATAGGGTCTTGGCCGGGTGCAGTGGCTCACGCCCGTAATCCCAGCACTTTGGGAGGCCGAGGTGGGCGGATCACGAGGTCAGGAGATCGAGACCATCCTGACTAACACAGTGAAACCCTGTCTCTACTAAAAATACAAAAAAATTAGCCCGGCGTGGTGGCAGGTGCCTGTAGTCCCAGCTAGTCGGGAGGCTGAGGCAGGAGAATGGCGTGAACCCAGGAGGTGGAGCTTGCAGTGAGCCGAGATCGCGCCACTGCACTCCAGCCTGGGCGACAGAGTGAGACTCCGTCTCAAAAAAAAAAAAAAAAAGATAGGGTCTCACTCTTGTTCGCCCAGGCTGGAGTGCAGCGGCACAGTCTCAGCTCACTACAGCCTCCACTTCTTGTGTTCAAGCGATTCTCCCACCTTGGCCTCCTGAGTAGCTGGGACTACAGGCGCCCACCACCACGCACGGCTAATTTTTGTATTTTTTGGTAGAGACGGGGTTTCACCACGTTGGCCAGGCGAGGAGGTCATTGCTTTCTGAGCATGTGGCAAGATTTCTCAGAAGCTGCTTTAGGAAAATGCTGAGCAGATGTGAGCTGGCTCGAGGAGGCCTCACTAGCCAAAGCTGGGAAGGATTGAGCATTAAAGGGAATGAAGAGGCTGAGTGCAGTAGCTCCCAGCATTTTGGGAGGCTAAAAGGGGAGGATTGCCCAGGAGTTTGAGACTAGCCTGGGCAACATAGTGATGACACCCCGTCTCTAAAAAAAAAAAATTTTAAAAACAGTAAGGAAGTTTGACTATAGCATACAAATAAAGTCAAGAATCCAAAGGGATTAGGGTGCTCAAACAGAGCAGTAGGGTGGGAAGCTCCTTCTTCTAGAAGCATACCTCCTCCAAATGTGTAAGAAGGATAGGAGTGGCACTTCAGCATGCTGCGCCCCTGGGGTAACAGCTGGTGCAAGTACGCAGCATTCATGGAGGTTAACGAGGGATATCAGTTTGGGGAATGGAGTATTTCTGCTGTTCAAAAGCAGCACCCACAGGGAACTGACAGATTACACAGGAATGGTGGGCACCTGTGTTAATCCATTCTCACGGTGCTATGAAGAACTACCCAAGACTGGGTAATTTATAAAGGAAAGAGTTTTAATTGACTTTCAGTTCCACATGGCTGGGGAGGCCTCAGGAAACTTACAATCATGGTGGAAGGTACCTCTTCACGGGGGACAGAACGAATACCCAGCGAAGGAGAAGCCCCTTATAAAACCGTCAGATCTCGTCAGAACTCACTCACTAGAACAGCATGGGGCACCATGATTCAGTTATTTGCACTGGGTCCCTTCCACTGCACAGGGGGATTATGGGAACTACAATTCAAGATGAAATTTGGATGGGGACACAACCAAACCCTATCACTGGGGACTGACAGATTACAAAGGAATGGTGGATGCCAGACTCTGGAGGAACCTAGCAGACAGTGCCATGCACATCACCATGAAACAGAGAGACACTGGTTGCATCCCATTGCCACAAACTCAGAAGAATCCAACATAATATTTGCAGGATTTGTGCCCAGAACATTTTATCTAAATCTACCAAGACAAGACAAATCCAAATGGGCAGACAGGTGGCCTATTAAAAAAAAATGTTAGGCCAGGTGCGGTGGCTTACGCCTGTAATCCCAGCACTTTGGGGAGGCCAAGGCAGGCGGACCACGAGGTTAGGAGATCGAGACCATCTGGCTAGCACAGTGAAATCTTGGCTCTACTAAAAATACAAAAAAATTAGCTGGGCGTGGTGGCGGGCTTCTGTAGTCCTAGCTCTGTGGGAGGCTGAGGCAGGAGAATAGCGTGAACCTAGGAGGTGGAGCTTGCCGTGAACCAAGATCGAGCCACTGCACTCCAGCCTGGGCGACAAATCGAGACTCCGTCTCAAAAAAAAAGTTAGTCTTGTGAAAAGAGAAAAGGGTTGGAAGAGGCCGGGTTGATGGGAAAGCTATAATGGACATGTGAAGGAAATTGGAAAATTGAATATGGGTTGTACCTTAGATGAGATTATCTTGTCAGTGTTGTTGTTGGTTTTTTTTTTTTTTTTTTTTTGAGACAGAGTCTCGCTCTGTCACCCAGGCTGGAGTGCAGTGGCCGGATCTCGGCTCACTGCAAGCTCCGCCTCCTGGGTTCACGCCATTCTCCTGCCTCAGCCTCCCAAGTAGCTGGGACTACAGGCGCCCACCACCTCGCCCGGCTAGTTTTTTTGTATTTTTTAGTAGAGACAGGGTTTCACCGTGTTAGCCAGGATGGTCTCAATCTCCTGACCTTGTGATCCGCCCATCTTGGCCTCCCAAAGTGCTGGGATTACAGGCTTGAGCCACCGCGCCCGGCCTTCCTTTCAGTGTTAAATGCCGTTGAGGTGATCGTAGTATTGTGGTTATTCAGCAAAATGTCAAAAAAAGAGAGAGGGAGGGAGGGAGGGAAAGAAAGAAAAGAAAGAGAGGAGAGAGACGGGAGGAAATTTTTAAGTAAAAAGTGGCTCACACCTGTAGTCCCAGGACTTTAGGCGGCCCTGATGAGAGGATCGCTTGAGCCCAGGGGTTCAACACCAGCCTGGACAACATAGTGAGACCTTGTCTCTTAAAAAAGAAAAGGGTGATTTTTTTTTTTTTCCTTTGAGATGGAGTCTGGCTCTGTCGCCCAGGCTGCTGGAGTGCAGTGGTGTGATCTGTGATCCTCCTGCCTCAGCCTCCCGAATAGCTGGGACTACAGGTACGTGCCACCATGCCCGGCTAATTTTTTCTGCTTCTAGTACAGACAAGGTTTCACTGAGTTAATCAGGCTGGTCTCGATCTCCTGACCTCGTGATCCGCCGGCCTCGGCCTCCCAAAGTGCTGGGATTACAGGCGTGAACCACCGCACCCAGCCAAGAAATTTTTTTTTGAAAAAGCAAACTGTCGATGTTCTGAGGAGCTCATGCCGAAGTGTTTTAGAGGCGAGTGCAATTTGCAGACATTCAGCCGAAAAGTGTGTGTGCATGTAAGAAATAAAGTTTATAAACAGGACAGAATATTAGGTCGTGATGATGAAGCAAGGTGAAGGATGAATGGGTACTCTGTGTGTTCTTTCAGATTTTCTGCAGGTTTGAACATTTTTGAAACAAAAACTTGGCAGTGACTCTCACCTCTCTAAATGCAGGTGACGTGTTTCATGGCATCAGCAAGGAGGACCACAGACACTCGGCTCCAGCCGCCCCGAGGAACAGCCCCACGGGCTTAGCCCCCCTCCCAGCGCTCTCACCTGCTGCACTCTCACCTGCCGCGCTCTCACCTGCCGCTCTTTCACCTGCTTCCACACCTCACCTTGCAAATCTTGCAGCCCCATCATTCCCCAAAACAGCAACCACAACTCCCGGGTTTGTGGACACACGCAAGAGTTTCTGTCCTGCACCCCTGCCCCCGGCCACAGATGGCTCCATTAGCGCCCCTCCAAGTGTCTGCAGGTGAGCCAAGTCCTGATTGGGGACATGGGAGCACTTTGGAAAATGGGTGTTACACTGCACTAGCACAGCTACAGAAACTTCCCTGGGACCATGCAGTTGAAAAGCCTAGTGAAATGCTGAGGGAATGCAAGGATGTCCCCAGCAGAGGCCAAGTGTGGAGGGGCTCCCATCTCAGCCTCTACTTCTGCAGACAGAAGAGCAGGGGCAGTGGGCTGCCTTGGGAAGGTAGGCCAGTTACCCCTAAACACTGACAGCATCGGGGGCGTACATTGTTTGTTATTTGTTGTATAAGTTGTATTTGTTATACCTAGGGTGGAATCAGAAGAAAATGAATGAAATGTGTGTAGTAAAAACACAATACGACAAACACTCAACAGGTTTTTGTTTTGTTTTGTTTTGTTTTTGAGACAGAGTCTTGCTCTGTCGTCCAGGCTGAAGTGCAGTGGTGGAATCTCAGTGCACTGCAACCTCCATCTCCTGGGTTCAAGCGATTCTCCTGCCTCAGCCTCCCAAGTAGTGAGACTACAGGCATACACCACCATGCCTGGCTAATGTTTGTATTTTTAGTAGAGACGGGTTTCACCATGTTGGCCAGGCTGATCTCGAACTCCTGACCTCAGAGGATCCACCTTCCTCGGCCTCACAGAGTACTGGAAGTACAGACGTGAGCCCCTGCACCCAGCCAGACTTTCCTTTTAAGACAATTTCTGTTACCTTTGAACTCTCCCATTTGAAGCTATACCCCTTCTCCCCCTTAGTATGGAAGCTGTGGTGGCAGGGACAGTCTTAGAAGGAGTCATTGGAGAGACTGCGTGTTCCTGTTCAGTGGCGCTGTATGAGCGCTTTGAGGGACCGCCTGCATGCGTGCGCACACGCCATGCCTCCCACGTGAGCCCCTGGCCAACGTCTTTGGTGCATGTGTATGACTCCCTAGGAACCTTGGGGCTATGCATCCTCTGCGCTGCCTCTTGTCTGTGAAATGGGCAGGACAGTGGGTGGTCATGCGCAACAATGGGAGTCATTGCCTCCCGGGGCCGGCCACTTGCCGATAAGCTTGTGTGCAATTTTGCAGTGACCCTGATTGCGAAGGGCACCGCTGCGAGAATGGTGTCTACGACCCACAGCAAGATGATGGGGACGAGAGTGCAGATGAGGACAGCTGCTCTGAGCACAGCTCCAGCACCTCAACCTCCACCAACCAGAAGGAGGGCAAGTACTGCGACTGCTGCTACTGCGAATTCTTTGGGCACGGCGGGGTGAGTGCGTGAGGTCAGCACGTCATGATGTGGGAAGTGTGCAGCACACGGGCTCCTCTGCAGAAATTCTGCACCTCTAGGATATATCCATCGTAAAGAAGCAAAGAAAAATATTTGCCCAAAGATTTAGCCATAATGATTTTTTGCTTCATTTTTGCATTTTGTTTGTGGTTTTTAAGGTAATCGGTAAATCAGGGGTGCAGTATTCCTACTGAATACCCATTGGTAGGAGGTTGTTAACCATGGTGTATCCATATGGTGGAACATTGTGGCCAGTGACAGCAGCATTGTGTGTGTGCAGTTGGATTTCTCTTGCTTGAATACAGAGGGCATTGGTACACACACGTACTTGTCCGTCTTTCCAGAGCTGTGATTTAATTTATACAACCAGTTATCACCCGCAGTTTAAGAGGGATGGGTGGTAGGAATAGCAGGGGCTTATAGTTGTTCTTTTTCTGCTTTAGCTCTGTTTGCATTTCCTAAAATGTGCACATATTTTTATAGTAAGAAATTTAGCAGTAGGATTCAGGGCAGAGTTTTTTTGTTTTTGGCACCAAAAAGGAAACCTACAAATGGATGGAAAGATACTACAGACACATTTATTGACATGAAAAGATATTCACACCATATTAAATAACAAGTAGAGGCCAAGCACGGTGGCTCATGCTTGTAATACTAGCACTTTGGGAGGCCAAGGGAGGAGGATCTCTTGAGCCCAGGAATTGACCAGCTTGGGCGACACCATGAGACCCTTTCTCTACAAAAAATGAAGAAAATTAGCTGTGGGTGTGACGGTACATGGCTGCTTTGCTTGAGCCCAGAGACCAAGGCTGCAGTGAGCTATGATCGCACCACTGCACTCCGGCCTGGGTGACAGAGCAAGACCCTGTCTCGAAAATAAGTAAATAAATAAATAAATAAAGTATATTAATCAGAATTTGTAATTGTTTCCTTTTTAGTTTAAAAATTCACTTATGTGCATAGCTGTACATGTTTTACCAGGTTTTTCATGAATATGTAAAATTTGAGGATAGGTATCAAAATACCACTTTTGGATGACTTGCTGATAGGTTTTTCTTTTTTTCTGCTGGTTTTATTTCCTTATTTTTCACAACAAATATATACTACTTGAATAATAAAACAGTTTATTTTTGGAGGTGTGGTCTGAAATTTATTACATTCAAAGTTTTTAAAACTTAAGCGTAACTGTTGTTTTTCTCAGCCTCCAGCTGCACCAACAAGTAGAAATTACGCAGAAATGAGGGAAAAGCTTCGCTTACGGCTGACCAAGAGGAAAGAAGAGCAACCTAAAAAAATGGATCAGATCTCAGAAAGGGAAAGCGTCGTTGACCATCGGAGGGTGGAGGATTTATTGCAGTTTATAAACAGCTCTGAAACCAAACCAGTGAGCAGCACGCGTGCAGCAAAGCGGGCAAGGCATAAGCAAAGGAAGGCAAGTGACAGGTCTCAGCACCTGGAGGTGCCAGGTCTGAGGGCATTTGAGGGTGCTGTGCAACACCAGTCTCCAGGCAGGGCTGAGCTACGGAAGGTTGGGGCTCTGACGTGAGTTTACTTGCCCACAACATTGCTCGGAGAGCCAGCCTGTCGCTGGTGGCCTGAACTGGAGACTGGTAAAAAACTTCACTTTGTTTGTGTTTTCAGGAAATTACTTCCCCTTTTGTAGAATGGGTTTGTTCTTGTGCTGGCTGTCATGAGGGCAGCAGCAGACACTCCAGCTTTATCTGTTGGAGAACCTTCTTTTCCAAGAAAGGAGCCCTCAACTGTAGAGATGGTAGAAGAAAGGCCCAGGTGGGCTTTTGGGGCCTGTGGGTGAAGAAGTGTCTTTGATATGAGACTGGGGCGGGGCACTTGGCACAGGGAAGTCTTCTGGACTCAGGTCTGAGCATGTCCCCCATGCTCCTGTTGTCCCACTGCTGTTCCAGATGAAGACCAGTACATGGCATTGATTAGAGGGGAGGAAAATAAGTCTTCATGGGAAGGCATGAGCAGTTCTCTCCTTTCCAGAGGGCATGGTGTGTCACAAAAAGCAAATGTCAAATAGAAAAAAATAATTAGCCAGGAATGGTGGTATACGCCTGTAGTCCCAGCTACTCAGGAGACTCAGGTGAGAGGATCACTTGAACCTCAGAGGTGGAGGTTTTAGTGAGCCAAGATTATGCTACTGCACTCCAGCCTGGGTGACAGTGAGAGTGTCTCAAAAGGAAAAAAAAAAAAAAAAAAACCCTTTTCTCTTGGAGGATTTTCTAAATGCCCCTATGCTGGAGCAGTTCCAAAGAGCCTTCTGGTTTCAGCTCCCTAAAAATGTCAGGCTCCAAGAGCCAGACCTCAGTGAGCAGATGTGGGCTGCATGCAGAGGGAACTTGTAGGTTCCTGGGGTTCTGACAGTAGGACAGTTGTCTTGGGAAGAGGCCAGGTTTCTGTCCGCGGCATGGTCAGGCAGAGAGGTGAGGAAGAGGACGATCCCACAGTGGACCAGAGGGTGGGCCCGATGTCCTGTGTTGTTACTTCTATCTTAGCTGTTGTGATTGCTCTACCCTCAAGAACTCTGCTCATGCCTCGCAGTCCTGAAATAGGTTTAGACTGATTATTGGGCCTGATTGGGAGGCTTTAGGGGAGAAGCCTTGTTCTGTGCCCCAGAAGACTGGAGACTGCTGGAGTGGGGAGAACATAGTGTGTCCTCCATTCAGGAGTGTCCAGCATCAGGGGCCCCCACGGTGGTCCAAGGCTCTGAGACCTCCCATTGAGATTCACTGGAGGCCTCTGGGACCCCTTCCTGAGTTTTCAGGGTACTCTCCATCCCAGGCTCTTGCCCTCTGACCTTGCAAGTGGTCTGGATCCAGACTTGAGGCCCAGCTGATCCTTAGAGGCTGATGTCATAGGCCCTGCTCAGCAACCAGTCCCACCTCGAGGGACCGCCTCCTGGTGCTTTCTACACCGCACCCATTTTACAGAGCAGCTCACAGATGTGTGTTGAGGCTCACTGGCTGGCTGCTTGTTGAAGGGACGGCAGTAGTTCACCTGTTCTGTCCCGTAGCAGGTCCAACCTGGAGGCCTGTGCTGGGGCAGCCACCCTGCTAAAGACCAGGGCACCTGCCCTCACGTGCTTGTTATTGGTCCACATATTGACAAGACACCCATGTTGGATTTAGATCGGCTCTGAGAGGACGCCAGCTGGCCAGTGTGTGCCAGCAAGTGTCCTGATGGAGTCAGTCTCCCCACTTCTGCAGTGCAGCCCCGCAACTCACTCCAGACATTGGACTGTAGGACCCACCATGAGGTGGCTGCTGGGTGCTGCTCCTGACATACACATGGAGAAGGATGTTACATAATTTTTACTTGAATTGTCAAATGAAATTTTTAGTAACATACCAATGTTAAATTTGTATCATAATTTTTAAGTTTTTCAAAAGGTAATTTTCCTGTTAATAATATTGTGAAAAATAATTTACACTTGGGGAGTACTTTTCTGTTTCTCTAGGAGAAATGCTTTTGCCAGAGTTTCTCATAAGCCCCAGCATTTCTAAAGGTTGGTGGTAGATGGAGCTGTGCTCCTGACACTGATGACTCCCATCTGCTTTCTGAACACAAAGAACAGTTTCCATTTGTGCCCCTGGAGGATGTATGTATACATCACTACTCAAAGGCAGTCTTCACTTGGGATGAAAATTAATTTTCCATCAATTTGGACAGTGAGTCATTTGCTCTGTCCCACTAGTGAAAATATAGGGCACTTTTGTTTATCTGCTAGGGTGGGAAGAAGGAATTTCTGTTTCTTTTACCACACATTTCTTTTTGTGGTGCCATCACAGCTCATTGCAGCCTCGACCTCCTGGCTTCAAGCGATTCTCACCTCAGCTTCCCAAATAGCTGGGACCACAGTCGTGCGCCACCACATCCAGCTAATTTTGATACTTTTTGTAGAGAGAGGGTTTTGCCGTGTTGCCCAGGCTGCTTTCGAACTCCTAGGATCACAGGTGTGAGCCGCTACACATTTCTTACATTCCCTGTTCAGGTGAATGCATTAGCCTTCACCTGGAAAGGTGGCCAGAGTTCTGGTGGCACGTGTGCAGCCTCAGTACTGCCCAGGCAGGCTGTGGTATTGGTTACATCATCCATTCCTCCAGGCAGCATGATGCCCTGCCGCACCTGTGAAGGGGTAGCTGGCTCCCTGGATGTGTGCTTTGCAGCTGCTTTGCCCTTGGTTACTGTGTTTAGCACCAGGTCAAAGGCTATGGGGAATTTTTTGTTAACTACCACCCCCCCACCCAAAAAAGTAAGCATATACTTTAGTAAATAGATGAAGTTTAACAATCCTGTAGAGTAAGAGAATTGGAGGTGGGTGTGTGTTAAGTTCTGATGTATTACAGCCTCTTCAGAGTTTATGTTCCATATGTGATTCGTTTTTAAAATTATCTTAGTTTTTCTGTATGACTTAAGTTTTAGCACTCACTGTAGTCTTAAACTGCCTTCTTTTCGCATTGGCAGCTGGAGGAGAAAGCTCGCCTGGAAGCAGAGGCCAGGGCCCGGGAGCACCTGCACCTCCAGGAGGAGCAGAGGCGGCGGGAGGAGGAGGAGGAGGAAGAAGAGGAGGAGCGTTTCAAGGAGGAGTTTCAGCGGCTTCAGGAGCTTCAGAAGCTAAGAGCTGTAAAAAAGAAGAAGAAGGAGAGGCCAAGTAAAGACTGCCCCAAGTTGGACATGCTCACTGGAAATTTCCAGGCAGCAACAGAGTCTGTCCCTAACTCTGAAAACATCCACAATGGCTCACTAGAGCAAACTGAAGCACCAGAAACCTCTTCTCAGTCCCCCTCCAGGCATATGAACCACTCAGAGCCCAGGCCAGGGCTAGGGGCTGAGGGGAATGCTGCAGACCCCGTCATCACCAGAGACTCCAAATTTCTCCTCCCCAAGGAGGTGAATGGGAAGCAGCATGAGCCACTCTCTTTTTTCTTTGACATCATGCAGCACCATAAAGAGGGAAATGGCAAGCAGAAGCTGAGGCAGACCAGCAAGGCCAGCAGCGAGCCAGCAAGGAGGCCCACGGAGCCGCCCAAGGCCGCAGAGGGGCAGCCCAAGCCTCGGGCCCAGACTGAGTCAAAGGCTAAGGTGGTTGATCTCACATCCATCACAGAGCAGAAAAGAGAGGAGAGAAAAGTCAACAGTAATAACAATAACAAAAAGCAGCTGAACCACATCAAGGAAGAAAAGTCAAACCCAACCCCTTTGGAGCCCACCTCTCCCAGCGAGCATCAGAACAACAAGCTGGTGCTGGCAGAGTCCCCTCAGCCAAAGGGCAAGAACAAGAAAAATAAGAAGAAGAAAGGAGACAGAGTCAACAATTCAATTGGTAAATACAGAATAGCGGGAAGGTATTTCTGAGCGGTGCCTGGTTTTCCACGTGTGATGTGCTAGTATGGGAAAACACCGGGTTTGGCGTGCTCTCGCCATGTGGCCTCCCTCCTGTAGAAAAGAGCGTAGAGGGGCCGGGCATGGTGGCTTGCACCTGTAATCCCAGCACTGTGGGAGGCCAAGGTGGGCAGATCACCAGAGGTCAAGAGTTCGAGACCAGCCTGGCCCTGTGAAACCCTGTCTCTACTAAAAATACCCAAAAAAATTAGCTGGGCTTGGTGGCGTGCCTGTAGTCCCAGCTACTCGGGGAGGCTGAGGCAGGAGAATCGCTTGAACCCAGGAGGCAGAGGTTGCAGTAAGCCAAGATCGGGCCATTGCACTCCAGCCGGGTGACAGAGGGAGACTCCATCTCAAAAAAAAAAAAAAAAAAAAAGTAGAGGATTTCTACCCCCTCCAGTTCCCCAACTGTAGTTCCCCAACATCAGTATTTCCCATGTTTGCTTCGTCATTCTCTCTCCCTCTCTCTCTTATTTTTCTGGACAGAATGCGAGTCACTTCATACATGACACCCCTTTAATCTAAAATACTTCTGTGTATATTTCCTCAAGATAAGGACACTTGGACACATAAAACCACAGTACAGTGATCAAAATGAAGAAGTTGACACTGATCCAGTGCTATTATCTAATGGTACACCTTACTCATGTTTCTCCAGTTGTCCCTTTAACATCCTTTATAGCAAAAAAAAAAAAAAAGCTCTGTTGTTTCTCCTGACGTGGGATCCAGTCCAGGATCCCCTGTCATATCTCTTTAGTTTCCTTTCCTTTGGATCGGTTTCTCTGTTTTTCATGACCTTGACTTTTTTGAAGAGTGCAACCCATTTATTTTTTTAGAGTAACCCTTGGTCAGGGTGTATGTCCCATGTCTTCCCGTCAGATTCAGATTCCATGTTTTGGGCAGCAACACCATTGATGTGACCAGTCCCTGCTGGTGTATCCCACCAGGAGTGGATGATGGTGTCTGTCCCTTCACTGGGGACGGGAACTCTGATCCTGGGTTGAGCTGGTCTGCCCATTTTCACTACGGTCAAGTTAGTATTTCTCCTTTGATAATTAGTAAGTGTCTTATGGGGAGACGAGTATCCCGTTTTTATTGAACATTCACCAACTAGTTGTAGCATCCATTAATGATTCTTGCCTGAAATGTTTATTACTGTGTTGTCATATGGTGATTTTTTTTTTTTTTGAGATGGAGTTTCGCTCTTGTTGCCCAGGCTGGAGTGTAATGGCGTGATCTTAGCTCACCACAACTCCCACCTCCCAGGTTCAAGCGATTCTCCTGCCTTAGCCTCTTGAGTAAATGGGATTACAGGCATGCACCACCGCACCCGGCTAATTTTGTGTAGTAGAGGTGGGATTTCACCATGTTGGTCAGGCTGGTCTCAAACTCCCGACCTCAGGTGGTCCGCCCGCCTCAGCCTCCCAAAGTGCCAGGATTACAGGCGTGAGCCACCGCCACCGCCCCCAATGGTGATTTTTCTAATATTATTCTTTCTGTATTTGTTACCTGCCATTCAACTGTAGGAAGAGCTTTCCAACCCCATGTTTTTTTTTTTTTCATTTAGTTATATCAGGATGGATTCAAGAATTTTTACTTGATGCTATAGATTAGAATCTTTTACAAACGCTATTTATGTTGCCGTTCTGATTGTCTGAGATTCAGTCAGTGGGAGACCCTCGGAATGGCTTTTTCCTTAGATGGTTTGAGGTGGCCCTACCAGCCTTTAAGCACTTTATACTTTCTGTCATGGTTCGATGCTCTGGGCTCATCTCATGTCTTCTCTCTCCCAGCCCTGAACCAGCCGTTTCTCCAAGGAGCCCTATTCTTTCTTGAACAGTGGTGTTCAGAAACCCAGACCTGGACACTGCCATATAGCATTGCTTCTAGGCCCTCTCAGTCAGCAGAGCGGGAGGAGTGGGGGTGTGAGCGTGTGCACATGAGCACCTGCCACCTACACACACAGAGATGTCTATTTTATCTAATTGCTATGTACAGGCTGTGCGTTCCCACAAATATCCCAGCCCCACTCCTGTGCTACAGCAGGTGTTCTCCCTTCCCCCGCCCACCTTTGTAACTCCTTAGATAGTAAGAACCTGGACCCCATCATCCACGGTGCCTTTACTGACTTGCCGAGTCCTACAACACAGGTAAAGGGTTCAGAAGTGCCTGCCTTGACCCTGATGGGAAACTCTGGGCATGCTTTTGGTATTTGTTCAGTTCTTTGTGTCTTTAGCTAACTCAGGGTGTGGTGATAACACTGAATTTACAAATGGCTTAAATTAGTTCTTTGCACCTTTAGTACAATTATGCTACTCATTTAAAACATATCTGATTGCATTTTTCCATTTGTATTCCATTTTGTTTTCTCCCCTACCCAATCCCTCTTTTTTTTTTTACCTACTCCCTGTAAGTAACTAATCAGTTTCTTATTTGCTTTTCTTTTTTACGTAAAAGGTAGTATATTACAGATTTAATATTGAGTTTTGGATTTTTTTCTACTTAATATATTCTGGGAATCACTGCCCATCAGTTCATAGAGATTGTCCTCATTCTTTCTACAGCTACACAGTACTCCATTTAAAGTGTACTCTGATTTCTTCAGTCACTCCTCTGTGTGCGAGCATTTAGGTTGTCTCTAATGCTTTGGTTTTTTGTTTTTGTTTCTGTTTTGAGGTGGAGTCTCACTCTGTCATCTAGGCTGGAGTGCAGTGGCACAATCTTGGCTCACTGCATCCTCCACCCCCTAGGTTGAAGCAGTTCCCTCAGCCTCCCAAGTAGCCGAAATTACAGGCAGGTGCCACCATACCCGGCTTATTTTTGTATTTTTTTTTTTTTTTCTTGAGACGGAGTCTCGCTCTGTCGCCCAGGCTGGAGTGCAGTGGCCGGATCTCAGCTCACTGCAAGCTCCGCCGCCTGGGTTCACGCCATTCTCCTGCCTCAGCCTCCCAAGTAGCTGGGACTACAGGCGCCCACCACCTCGCCTGGCTAATTTTTTGTATTTTTTAGTAGAGACGGGGTTTCACCGTGTTAGCCAGCATGGTCTCGATCTCCTGACCTCGTGATCCGCCCATCTCGGCCTCCCAAAGTGCTGGGATTACAGGCTTGAGCCACCGCGCCCGGCCATTTTTGTATTTTTAATAGAGATGAGGTTTCACCATGTTGGCCAGACTGGCCTTGAACTCCTGACCTCAAGTGACCTGGGACTACAGGTATGAGCCACCGTGCCTGGCCTCAGTGCTTTGTTTTAATCATTACACCCAGTGCTACAGTGAGTACTTGTGTGCATATGTATTTCCATATTGTTTGGAGGTGCTTCCTTGGAGCATTTTCCCAGAAGGGAGAGGGCTGGGTCAAAAGGTAAGTGTGTTCCCTGTGTGGTGGCTCATGCCTGTAATCCCAATACTTTGGGAAGCCAAGGCAGAAGGATTACCTGAGATCGGGAATTTAAGACCAGCCTGGGCAAAATAGCAAGACCCCGTCTCTACTTAAAAAAAAAAAAAAAAAAAAAAAAAACCTTAGCTGAGCGTGGTGACGCACGCCTGTAGTCCCAGCTACTCGGTAGGCTGAGGCAGGAGAATCACTCGAGCCCAGGAGTTTGAGGCTGCAGTGAGTCATGATTACACCACTGCACTCCAGCCTGGGTGACAGAGTGAGACCCTGTCTCTTAAAAAAAAATGTAAAGCAGCCGGGCACAGTGGCTCACTCCTGTTATCCCAACACGTTGGGAGGCTGGGGTGGGCGGATCACGAGGTCAGGAGATCGAGACCATGCTGGCCAACATGAAACCCCTTCTCTACTAAAAATACAAAAATTAGGTGGGCATGGTGGCTCATGCCTATAATCCCAGCTACTTGGGAGGTTGAGGCAGGATAATCACTTGAACCGGGGAGGTAGAGGTTGCAGTGAGCCAAGATCACACCAGTGCACTCCAGCCTGGCAACAGAATGAGACTCTGTCTCAAAGAAAAAAAAAAATTTAAGGCTGGGCACAGTGGCTCATATCCATAATCCCAGCAGTTTGAGAGGCCAAGGCAGGCAGATCACTTGAGGTCAGAAGTTCGAGGCCAGCCTGGCCAACATGTGGAAAGAACCCTGTCTCTACTAAAAATACAAAAATTAGTCGGGTGTGGTGGTGCTCACCTATAGTCTCAGCTACTGGAGACACCGATGCAGGAGGATCACCTGAGCCCAGGAGACGGAAGTTGCAGTGAGTCAAGATCACGCCACTGCATTCCAGTCTGGGCGACAGAGCAAGACCCTATCTCTAAAACAAAATAAAATAAAAATTTTTAAAAAGGTAAGTGCTTTCATAGTTTTTTTGCTAGCTACGTCCAAGTTCTCCAAACCTTCCAGTCAGCCCACCCACCAGCAGCATCTGAGTGCCTGTTTGGCCATAGCCTTGCTTACAGAGTATGTTGTCAGGCTTTTTAACTTTTGCCAATCCATTAGCTGCAGTAAGCCCTCAGTGTAGTTTTCATTTGCATTTTTCTCTAATTACAATGAGGTCAATATTATTAAGGTCTATTTCTTTTTGTG
The DNA here is from genome assembly GCF_003255815.1 of Theropithecus gelada. NCBI lineage: Eukaryota > Metazoa > Chordata > Mammalia > Primates > Cercopithecidae > Theropithecus > Theropithecus gelada. Next base: position 2,730,020 of record NC_037672.1, read on the forward strand.
TGTATGAATTTTCTTTTCATATCTATTTCTCATTTCTTACTAGGTTTTTGGCCTTTTCCCTTTGGTATTTAAGAATTTTTTATACGGTAGGGACATTAACCTTTTACTCATGCAGTGTATGCTGCAGACGTTCTCTCTCAGTTCGTAAGTTGTCTTTGACTTTATGTATGCTGTTCAGTCAGGAAATGTTCTTCCTTTTATGTGGTCAGCTTCTTGATTTGTTAGTGCCTCTGGATTTTGAATAATTGTTAGAAAGCTTTACCCTAACATTGTGGTTAAAGAGGAACACACCCATGCTGCCTTCCAGTATCTGTGTAGTTTCATTTTTTTTCATTTATATCCCTAATATGTTTGGAAATTTTTCTTCTGTGTGGTGTGAAATACTGATCCAATTTCTCTTTTTCCAAATGGTTAACAGGTTGTCCCAGCACATTATTATTATTTATTCTTTTTTGGGGGGGTGGGTATAGGGTCTCGCTCTCTCACCAAGGCTAGAGTGTGGTGGTGTGGTCATAGCTCACTGCAGCCTTGAACTCCTGGGTTCAAGTGATTCTCCCGCCTCAGCCTCCTGAGTAGCTGGGACTACAGGCCTGTGCCACCATGTTGGCAAATTTTTTTTTTTTTTCCTTGTTTTAGTAAAAACAGGGTCTTACTACATTGCCTTAGCTGGCTCTAACTCCTGGGCTAAAGCAATCTTCCTGCCTCAGCCTCCCACAGTGCTGGGATTACAGACGTGAGCCACCATGCCCGGCCTTAGCACCAGTTATTATAAAGTTCATCCTGGACCAGGTGTGAGGGTGATGGCTCATGCCTGTGATCCCAGCACTTTGGAGGGCCAAAGCAGGAGGATCACTTGAGCCCAGGAGTTTGAGACTAGCCTGGGCAACATAGTGAGACCCCATCTCTACAGATATTTTTTTTAAAAACAGCAGGGCATGGTGGTGCACACCAGTAATCTCAACCACTTGGAAGGCTGAGGCAGGAGGATCACTTGAGCCCAGGAGTTTGAGATTACAGTGAGCTATAATTGTGCCATTGCACTCCAGACTGGTCTATAGTGAGACCTTGTTTCTACAAAAACAAAAAAAAAATGATAAAATCATCTTGTTCCAGTGATTCAAGATGCCACCTTTGTCTTACAATAAATTCCTTCCTTTCCTTTCCTTTCCTTCCCTTTCCCTTTCCCTTTCTGAGACAGAGTTTCACTCCTTTTGCCCAGGCTGGACTACAGCGGCATGATCTCAGCTCACTGCAACCTCCACCTCCTGGGTTCAAGCAATTCTCCTGCCTCTACCTCCCAAGTAGCTGGGATTACAGCCATGCACCACCACGCCTGGCTAATTTTGTATTTTTAGTAAAAACGGGGTTTCTCCTTGTTGGTCAGGCTGGTCTCAAATTCCCAGTCTCAGGTGATCTGCCCGCCTTGGCCTCCCAAGGTCCTGGGATTGCAGGCGTGAGCCACCGTTCCCGGCCTGTCCTACAGTAAATTTCAATATCCACTTGGGTCTGTTTCTGGAATTTCTCTTCCTTTCCTCTCTGTTTACTTGGGTCATTATTACATTTAGTTATTTTTAGAGGCTCTACATGTTTTAATATCTTGTAGGGCTATTCTCTCCTAATAGCTTTTCCAGCTCAGTATTTCCCAGGCTATTTCTTGTTTGTATTTCCATATGAATTTTAGCGTCAATGTGCCTGGCTCCATTTTAAAAAAAGACTTGTTGGGGCTGGGTGTGGTGACTCACACCTGTAATCCCAGCACTTTGGGAGGCCTGGGTGGACGGATCACCTGAGGTCAGGAGTTGGAGATCAGCCTGGCCAATGAGACGGTGAAACACCGTCTCTGCTAAAGATAAAAAAATTAGCCAGGCGTGGTGGCGAGCGCCTGTGGTCCCAGCTACTTGGGAGACTGAGACGGGAGAATTGCTTGAACCCGGGATCCAGAGGCTGCAGTGAACCAAGGTTGCTCCACTGCACTCCAGCCAGGGCAAGAGTGAGACTCTATCTGCCCCCACAGAAAAGCAAAACTGGTTGGTATCTTTATTGGAATTGCATTGTACTTGTACGTTAATTTAGGGAGAATTGATGTTTTTATGATATTGAGCATTTCTTCCAAGAACAAGAGATGTTTTTCCATTCGTTCAAGTTTACTTTCAGGTCATTCAGGAATATTTTAAATTTTCTCTTATGTATTTTTCACATTTCTTACTAAGTTTATTTCTCAGCATTTAATCACCTTTGTTTTTAATTTAAATGGAGTTTCTCCACCATTATATTTTCTAATTCTGAACTATCCAGTGCAGTAGCCACTAGTCACATGTTATTGTCAAGCACTTGAAATGCGGCCAGTTCAAATTGAGAAGTGTTACAAGTGTAAAATATACACTGGATTTTGAAAACCTAGTGTGAATTAAAAACAGTGAAATATCTCAGTATAATTTTTAATATTGGTTACATGTCTAAATCATACTATTTTGGATATATTTAATTAAATATATTACTGCAATTAATTTCACCTGTTTCTTTAAAAAAGTTTTTTTTAATGTAGCTTTTAGAAAAATCTTATGTGTGTGGCTCAGACTCAGATTCTCTCTCTCTCTCTCTCTTTCTTTCTTTCGTTCTTTCTTTCGAGGCAGAGTCTCACTCCATCACCCAGGCGGGAGTGCAGTGGCGCAATCTCGGCTCACTGCAACCTCCGTCTCACTGCGGCCTCTACCTCCCAGGTTCAACTCCACCTCTCGGGTTCAAGCAGTTCTCATGCCCCACCCTCTCGAGTAGCTGGAATTATAGGTGCCACACCAGTACACTCATTTAATTTTTGTATTTTCAGTAGAGACCAGGTTTTACTATGTTGGCCAGGCTAGTCTCGAACTCCTGACTTCAAGTGATCCTCCAACCTTAGCCTCCCAAAGTGCTGGGATTACAGGCATGAGCCACTGCGCCCAGTCTCAGATTGTATTTCTGTTGGATAGTGCTGCCCTACCCGGTTATTTGTGTGTGAAAGCTATTGATTTATATATGTATGATTGATTGATTGATTTTGAGATGGAGTTTCACTCGTTGCCCAGACTGGAGTGCAGTGGTGCATTCTTGGCTCACTGCAACCTCTGCCTCCCAGGTTCAAGTGATTCTGCTGCCTCAGCCTCCCAAGTAGCTAGAATTACAGGCAAGCAAAACCACGCCCAACTAATTTTTTATATTTAGTAGAGACAGAGTTTTACCATGTTGGTCAAGTTGGTCTCGAACTCCTGACCTCAGGCGATCCACCCATCTTGGCCTCCCAAAGTTCTGGGATTACAGGTGTGAGCCACCACGCCCGGCTGTATGTTTATTTTATTATTTTTATTTATTTTTATTTTTATTTATTTTTTGAGATGGAGTTTCACTCTTGTCACCCAGGCTGGAGCACAATGGTGCGATCTTGGCTCACTGCAGCCTCCGCCTTCTGGGTTCAAGCTATTCTCCTGCCTTGGCCTCCCAAGTAGGTGGACTATAGGCGCACACCACCACGCCCAGCTGGTTTTTGTATTTTTGGTAGAGATGGGGTTTCACCATGTTGGCTAGGCAGGTCTCAAACTCCTGACCTCAAGTGATCTGCCCTCCTTGACCTCCCAAAGTGCTAGAATTACAGATGTTAGCCACCTCGCCCTGCCTATATGTTAGGTTTATATCTTCTACTTTACTGAATTGTTCTATTGTTTGAGTCTTACTGTTGATTCTCTGGGGTTTTCCAGGCATTCTATTACATATGTGTACAAATAGAGAAAGCTTTACCTCTACTTTTTCAATTCTTATGCCTCTAATTGTTTTCTTTTACTTAACTGCATCTTTTCTGATCTTAACAGAAATGTCTCTGGTGTTTCCACATTAAGTAAGATGTTGGCTTTAGGTTTATATATTATAAGATAATTATTTGAAATTGGCCACATTAAAAAAATTTAATGTTAAAAAAATATCCAGCGATTCCTCATCTCTTGAGTGTTTTTCGTTAGGAATGGGTGTTAAACTTTAAAGGTTTTCTAGCATCTGTGGAGATAACCATGATGTTTCTTCTTAGACGTATTAATATGGTGTTTTATGTTATTTGATTTTTAAGTATGAACTGAACTTGAATTCCTGCAATAAAGCTCACTTGATTGTGGTATATTCTTTTGTTTTGGAATCTGTTTACACTATTTAATATATTTACACTTATATTATTTTTAGGAGAGATGGATCTGTGACTTCCGTTTTTGTTCTGTCTGTATTATCTTTGAGTGTCAATATTATACTTGCCTCATAAAAAGAATTAGGAAGTTTTTGGCTGGGCACGGTGGCTCATGCCTGTAATCCCAGCATTTTGGAAAGCTGAGGGGGGTGCAGATCACGAGGTCAGGCGTTTGAGACCAGCCTGGCCAACATGGTGAAAACCCATCTCTACATTTTCAGTGATCTGGAACAGTTCACTCTGGGACCATCCAGGCTTTAAAGGTTTGATAGAAATCCCTTTGCAGGCCCCGTGAACTTGGTGTGTTTTCTGTGGTCCTTGCTAGCAGTCTTCTCTCCTCTCTGGAAATTATTCTATCTCTAGTGAGGTTAATTATGGTAAACCATCTTTCTGTAGTAAATTATTCTTTTCAACTAGATTTTCAAATTTATTTACATAGATGTGTGCAAGGTAGGCTCATCATAGTTTTAAATTTCTTTGCAATGACTATTTTCACCTGTCATTTCTTAGTTTGTATATTTTTCCTTTCTCCCTGTTTTGCCTAAGTTAATGGTTTGTGTATTTTGTTAGTTTCTTAAAATCTTATTAATTTATTATTTAGGTTTACTGTTTTTCTTTTTTTTTTTTTTGTTTCCGAGATGGAGTCTCGCTCTGTTGCCCAGGCTGAAGTGCAGTGGTGCCATCTCAGCTCACTGAGCTCCGCCTCCCGGGTTCACGCCATTCTCCTGCCTCAGCCTCCCCAGTAACTGGGACTACAGGTGCCCGCCACCACGCCTGGTAACTTTTTTGTATTTTTAGTAGAGACGGAGTTTCACCATGTTAGCCAGGATGGTCTCCATCTCCTGACCTCGTGATCCAGCCGCCTTGGCCTCCCAAAGTGCTGGGATTACAGGTGGGAGCCACCGCACCCAGCCTACTGTTTTTCTTTACCTCCTTTCTTTCTTTTTTATTTTTTATTTTAAGACAGAGTCTCACTCATTGCCCAGGCTGGAGTGCAGTGGCACAATCACGGCTCACTGCAGCCTTAACTTCCCCAGGCTCAGGTGATCTTCCCCCGCCACCTTCTCAAGTAGCTGGTACCACAGGTGGGCACCATCACACTCAGCTAATTTTTTTTGTAGTGTTTGTAGGAACAGCATTTCGCCAGATTGCCCAGCCTGGTCTCAAACTCCTGGGCTCAAGCCATCCGCCCACCTAGGCCTCCCAAAGTGCAGGATTACAGGCATAAACCACCGTGCCCAGCCTACCTCGTTAATTTCTGCTTTCGTCTTTATTTTCTTTCTGTGTTTTCTTTGGTTTTACTTTGTTGGGGTTTTTTCTAACTTTTTAATTTAGAAATTTAGTTCATTTTGTTTTTTTCTTCCACGTTTATTGATAAAAGTGTTCAGCACATGGAACTTTCCTCTGATCTTTTTCTTAGCCATATCCCATAGAGTCTGATAGATAAACAAAGTTTTGTTTGATTTGTTTTTGAGATGGAGTCTCTTTCTGTCACCCGGACTGGAGTGCAGTGGCACGATCTCAGCTCACTACAACCTCGGCCTGCTGGGTTCAAGCAGTTCTCCTGTCTCAGCCTCCCGAGTACCTGGGATTACAGGCATGCGCCACCACGCCCGGCTAATTTTTGTATTTTTAGTAGAGACGAAGTTTCACCATATTGGTCAGGCTGGTCTTGAACTCCTGACCTCATGTGATCCACCTGCCTTGGCCTCCTAAAGTGCTGAGATTACTGGTGTGAGCCACCACCCCCAGCCTCCATTTTTTTTTTTTTTTTTTTTTTTTTTTTTTTTTTTTTTGAGACGGAGTCTCGCTCTGTAGCCCAGGCTGGAGTGCAGTGGCCGGATCTCTGCTCACTGCAAGCTCCGCCTCCCGGGTTCACGCCATTCTCCGGCCTCAGCCTCCCGAGTAGCTGGGACTACAGGCGCCCGCCATCTCGCCCGGCTATTTTTTGTATTTCTTAGTAGAGACGGGGTTTCACTGTGTTCGCCAGGATGGTCTCGATCTCCTGACCTCGTGATCCGCCCATCTCGGCCTCCCAAAGTGCTGGGATTACAGGCTTGAGCCACCGCGCCCGGCCCCATTATTTTTTTAAAGAAATTCTGGGCTGGGCGCCATGGCTCATGCCTGTAATCCCAGCACTTTGGGAGGCCGAAGCAGGCCGATCTCTTGAGGTCAGGAGTTCAGAAACCCCGTATTTACTACTAAAAATACAAAAATTAGCTGGGTGTGGTGGCACGTGCCTGTAGTCCCAGCTACTGGGGAGGCTGAGGCAGGAGAATCGCTTGAACTTGGGAGGCAGAGGTTGCGGTGAGCTGAGATTGTGCCACTGCACTCCAGCCTGGGAGACAGAGTGAGACTCCATCTCCAAAAAAAAGAAATTCTGTGATTTCCATGTGTTTTTTTCTTTCACTCGATAGTGTAATAGGCAGCTTTTAAGTTTCCAGGTAGGAGAAACTTTTTTATTGTTAATAATTTATAGGTTTTTTTCATTGCGATCAGAGAATATTGTTTTTCTGTTTTGCAAAACCTATTGATACTTTCTGAGGCCCAGTGTATGTCAGCTTTTGTAACTCCTCCATGTGTACTTGATAGAAGTGTATTTTCTTGGGTCTTGGTATAGAGTTCACTGTGAGTGTGTATATATGTACATGTGTATTTACATATGGAGATACATACATGTATACACCTCCATGATACATTAATTCTGTTGTTTAGGTCTTCTGTATATCCTTATTTTGTGTCCTCATGGCCTGTCTTCTGTGGCTTCTTATTACTATTATTATTATTTTATTATTACTATTTTTTTTTTCTGAGATAGAGTTTCATTCTGTCTCCCAGGCTGGAGTGCAGTGGCACGATCTCGGCTCACTGCAAACTCCGCCTCCCGGGTTCACGCCAGTCTCCTGCCTCAGCCTCCCAAGTAGCTGGGACTACAGGCGCCCACCACCTCGCCCGGCTAAATTTTTGTATTTTTGGTAGAGACAGGGTTTTACCATGTTAGCCAGAATGTTCTCGATCTCCTGACCTCGTGATCCGCCCGCCTTGACCTCCCAAAGTGCTGGGATTACAGGCGTGAGCCACCGTGCCCGGCCTTATGGCTTATTATTAATACGTTTCTGTTTTTCTTGCATTTCCTGTTTCTGTGTGGTTTGGTGCACATTCCTGTGATATACTCTTAGTTATTTGTGGCTTTTTGTGTTGAGAAGCGGCCACCTTCTGGTTGTGCTTTGTGCCTGTGGCCTGAGTCCTGCTCTGTCTGCATTGTGATTGCTGCCCCTGCTCTCTTCGGCCCATTTGCCTGATGAGGCAGCCTTGTCCTTGGCCCTTTGTTTCCAGCCTTTTCCTGAGTGCCTTGGGTTTAGGTCGTTCTCCTGTGTGAAGCACACCTGAGGTTTGCTTTGTGAGCCAAATTGAAAATCTTCTCTTCAGTCAGTTAAGCCCATTCACACTTAGTGATATAACTATGTGGTTGGTCTCAACCCTGTCATTATTTTATAATTTCTGTATTTTATATTTACTGTGTGTTTTTCGTGTGTGTGTGTGGGTGGGTTGTGGGTTTTTTTGCTTTTTAATTTCTAAAAATATTTTGGGGCCAGGCGTGGCTCACGCCCGTAATCCCAGCACTTTGGGAGGCTGAGGCAGGCAGATCACCTGAGGTCAAGAGTTCAAAACCAGCCTGGCCAACATGGTGAAACCCCGTCTCTACTAAAAAATACAAAAATCAGCCGGGCATCATGGTGCATACCTGTAATCTTAGCTATTTGGGAGGCTGAGGCAGGAGAACTGCTTGAACCCAGGACGTGGAGGTTGCAGTGAGCTGAGATTGTGCCACTGCACTCCAGCCTGGGTAACAGAGCTAGACTGCCTCAAAAAAGAAAAAAAAAAAAAAAATGGCCAGGCACGGTGGCTCACACCTGTAATCCCAGCACTTTGGGAGGCCGAGGCGGGCAGAGCATGAGGTCAGGAGATCAAGACCATCCTGGCCAACATGGTGAAAACCCCGTCTCTGGTACAAATACAAAAGTTAGCTGGGCGTGGTGGCGTGTACCTGTAGTCCCAGCTTTCGGGAGGCTGAGGCAGAAGAATCGCTTGAACCCAGGAGGTGAAGGTTGCAGTGAGCTGAGATCATGCCACTGAACTCCAGCTTGGCAATAGAGCAAGACTCCATATCAGAAAATTTTTAAAAAATTGAGGTATTAGGAAAATTGGTGCTTTTCTCCTAGTGCATTCCTATAGACTTGCATACCCCACTCATGCTCCTGGGGTCTGAGTTCCCTGTGTACCCCCTCGTGTCCTGCTGTGTTGGCATTAGGAGGTCCTCTGACACCCACTCATTGCCTCCACAGCAGGCAGTGAGTGGATTCCATTCTTTGTGTTTTGCTCTTTTCCTGTCTCCGTGCCTCTCCTCTTCCCATTTATTTATTTATTTTTTTATTTATTTTTTAATTTTTTTTTTTGAGATGGAGTCTCGCTCTGTCGCCCAGGCTGGAGTGCAGTGGCCGGATCTCAGCTCACTGCAAGCTCCGCCTCCCGGGTTCATGCCATTCTTCTACCTCAGCCTCCCGAGTAGCTGGGACTACAGGCGCCCACCACCACGCCTGGCTAATTTTTTGTATTTTTATTAGAGACGGGGTTTCACCGTGGTCTCAATCTCCTTACCTCGTGATCTGCCCTCCTCGGCCTCCCAAAGTGCTGGGATTACAGGCGTGAGCCACCGCACCCAGCCCCATTTTTCATTTGTGTTGTTTCTGCTCTGTCAGAACACACGATATTCTTAAGTACACAGTTTACTACAACAGGGCTCCCGCTTGCTTCTGCTGAGTGTTCCCAGGAGTCTTCAGGTTGGTGAAGCTCATCCTCAGGCAGTGGCCTTGAGTAGGGCCACAGAATTCCCTGAGCTCTGGAGAAGTAAGCTTTGGCCTGTTGTATTGTCAATGAACAGATAGTTTGGTTGGATATAAAATCCTTGGATCAACTGATTTCTCCTGTTTAATATAGTGTGGTGGTTGTAAAAAATTTCTTCCTGATACCAAATTGGTTAAAGTTGTGTTTCATATTTTTCTTACACCAAGATTTTATAGACTGATTATTCTAGCTCTAGTCAGGAAAAGAGAATATTATTAGAAATCTCTTTATTATGACAGCACTTCCAGCAGGCATGCCAGCTCTGTTTCCTTCTCAAGTTGGAGCTGTTTTCTTCTAGAACTTCTTGTGGGTGGCTGCTGACATCATGCTTTCTTAGATCTTCACTTTTTGTACATCTGGAAATGCTCCGGCCTCCTCTCACCCTTGCTTGTGCATCAGTTTCCTGGGTCAGTGGACAGTGTTCTGTGCTTGCTTTCTGCTGCTTGAGTTTTTAAAAATGGAGACTCAGAATGCTTTCCCATACCCTGAAGCACCTCTCTGTACAAACATGTGGAGCCTGCTGTGGCTGGGGGCTGTCCTCACTCTCCAGTCACATCCGCTATTCTGTGCCAGGATTGAGCCATTGACTGCGTTTCCTTTAACCTAATCTTTCCCTTCCTCCTAAGTGTAGGTTACTGAAGGTTGACTTTCCCAGGCCGTTCCCTGAGCACACCCAGCCTTCATTCCTAAACCACCCAGTCCCCAGTGGCACCAGTGACTGTGGCCTCCGCCCCGCTGTGTGCCCTCAGGGATACAGTTGGGATCCGAGTAGCCAAGGCTGTCATAGAGCAGGTCCTTAGAGGAGACTTGTAAGTGACATTTCTGTGAACAAACACATTTGAAAGCACTTGCCTGGTGCTGTGTGAGTCGTCAAAAATATTAGCTATTGGCCAGGCGCGGTGGCTCAAGCCTGTAATCCCAGCACTTTGGGAGGCCGAGACGGGCGGATCACGAGGTCAGGAGATCGAGACCATCCTGGCTAACACGGTGAAACCCTGTCTCTACTAAAAATGCAAAAAAACTAGCCGGGCGAGGTGGCGGGCGCCTGTAGTCCCAGCTACTCGGGAGGCTGAGGCAGGAGAATGGCGTAAACCCAGGAGGCGGAGCTTGCAGTGAGCTGAGATCCGGCCACTGCACTCCAGCCTGGGCGACAGAGCGAGACTCTGTCTCAAACAAACAAACAAAAAAAATATTAGCTATTATGCAGGTAAAACATGCCTTATGCTACCATGGCAATTCCCCAGTGGTAGAAAGAAATGGAGTGTTTATTAAAGGTTCTGAAAAATTGTCCCGCGTTGAGGACTGCGGGGAAATGGAGACTCACCTTTAACAAAGAAATGTCAGTGGTTCCTGTCCTCTTTGTTCACATTGATGGGGCTGGATGCTAGGTGCACTGCATCCCCCACCCCATCCCAGCCCAGATATGTGCTGCTGGAGTCACTTTGATACTCAAGGCTCAGATAAGGCCCCGGGAAGGTGCTCAAGATTGAATTAGATGAGTGACCCGAACAGAACAGAGGAGTAGAAATTCTCAAACTTGCCTGAGAGTCTAGGAAATTGAGTAATCCTTAATGATTTCCCTGCTATCCTGCCTGTTTTCAAAGATGGTTGTGTAATTGCAGCATGAAATGTAGCCTTGGTTTTTGTTTGGAACAACTTGAAAGTGTTTGACCAGGCACAGTGGCTCACACGTGTAATTCTAGCACTTTGAGAGGCCGAGGTGGGTGGATCATTTGAACCCAGGAATTCAAGACCAGCCTGGGTAACATGGTGAAACCCTGTCTCTACCAAAAAGTATAAAAATTACACAGGCCTGGTGGTGTGCATCTGTGATCCCAGCTATTCAGGAGGCTGAGGCAGGAGGATTGCTTGAGCCTGGGAGACGGAGGTTGCAGTGAGCCGAGATCATGCCTGGGTGACAGAGTGAGACTTCATCTAAAAGAAAAGAAAAGAAAAGTTTTGATGAAATCTCTGGATGTCATATGGGTGAGATGAATGCCTGGGAGAACCGCCTTCCTGTAGGGTTGATATCTGGGTCCTCTTCCTGTCAAGGGCACATTCGAGGGACAGCACTTTCCTTAATATGGGCCTGCCCTCTGGATAGCTTCTGCTGGCAGCTATGCTCTGCCTGACACCAGCAGAAACTTTGGGCAGTCCCTGGGCTTGCATGCAGTTTAGATTTCTGGGAATGTTCTTGCTAAAGGGCTCTCTGATGGGCTGCCTGTCATGTAATGACCAGTCACATGGGGAGTCTAGGTTCTAGCAGACATGTCTTCTAATGGGACCTGAAGCCACGGTTGCTTTGCTTAGCGGACATGTGAGTTCTGCAGTTTCCAGGTCAGACCTGGATGTTCATAAACATACCAGAGATCTGTCCTCCTTTGGCCTTCTGTAAAATCTCATTTTAGAAAAACGTTTACAATTTTTGAAGTTGTTTAAATTGAGCGAAGCCAAATGATTTCTTCTGTTCTGATAAGATAGCCTGCTACTGTAATTTGACTTGCTGCTTCTCTTTTATTTTACAGATGATGTCTTTCTACCTAAAGATATTGACCTAGACAGTGTGGATATGGATGAGACAGAGAGGGAAGTGGAGTATTTCAAAAGGTAAATGTGGAGGCTGTGTGTCTGAAACCGTGGTGATTGTGTGCTTGCCATACATGTTTGGTTTTCTGTCTTTCCACGGCACTTCTAGTTATCTTAGACGAAGTTACATCAAGCAAGCCATGCAACCTGGCTACTGAAGAGCCTTGTAGCAGGACAGGCCAGCCACACACACCCCTCCCCCACTCCCAGCACTCACAGTCTCACTTCTCCTCCCCCTCACATGCTAGAAAAATAGTTGATAGCAGTGGCTTCCCCCCACCCCTCCCCACCGAGGCGGTGACTCTCAAGGTGTCCTGGGCCAGCAGCGTCTCCGGGGGGATACAGGCCCCTCCCTAGACCTGCTGGATCAGATTCTGGGAAGGGGGCCGGCATCTGTTATTGAAAGCCTTCCGGGTGACCCTCACATATGCTGATGGTTGAACACACTGGAGCAGTATGCTTTTAAGAAGAAAAGTAGCATTTTAGATACTTGCTGTTTTCCTGATGGGCAAATTTTATCAGTGCTATGTTCTATAATGTTTTATCTACTGTGTGAATTAATGGTAACAAAATTTTGTTTTATTTTATTTTATTTTTGAGAGGGAATCTCGCTCTGTCACCCAGGTTGGAGTGCAGTGGCACCATCTCAGCTCACTGCAACCTCTGCCTCTCGGGTGCAAGCAATTCTCCTGCCTCAGCCTCCGGAGTAGCTGGGATTACAGGCACCCGCCACCACACCTAGCTGATTTTTGTATTTTAGTAAAGATGGGGTTTCACCATGTTGACCAGACTGGTCTCAAACTCCTGACCTCAGGTGATGCACCTGCCTTAGCCTCCCAAAGTGCTGTGATTACAGGCGTGAGCCACCACACCCGGCCTATTTATTTCATTTTTTTATTTTTTGAGATGGAGTCTCTGTCGCCCAGGCTGGAGTGCAATGGTGTGATCTTGGCTCACTGCAATCCCCACCTCCCAGGTTCAAGCAATTCTCCTGCCTCAGCCTCCTGACTAACTAGGATTACAGGGGCCCGCCACCACGCCTGGCTAATTTTTGTATTTTTAGTGGAAATGGGGTTTTACTCTGCTGGCCAGGCAGGTCTCAAACTCTTGACTTTAAATGATCCACCCACCTCGGCCTCTCAAAGTGCTGAGATTACAGGTGTGATTAAGCATTTATTTGTATTATAATAAAAACAACAAAACTGGACTAGAGGCTGCACCTGGTGGCTCACGCCTGTAATCCCAGCACTTTGGGAGGCCAAGACAGATCACTTGAGGTCAGGAGTTCGAGACCAGCCTGGCCAACATAGTGAAACCCCATCTCTACTAAAAATACAAAAATTAGCTGGGCATGGTGATGAGTGCTTGTAGTCCCAGCTACTCAGGAGACTGAGGCAGGAGAATCGCTTGAACCTGGGAGGCAGAGGTTGCAGTGAGCCGAGATCACACTACTGCACTCCAGCCTGGGTGACAGAGAGATACTTTGTCTCAAAAAAAAAAAAAAAAAAAAAAGATGAGGTAGGCATGCACCTGTAGTCCAAGCTACTCAGGAGACTGAGGCCAGAGGATCACTTGAACCTAGGAGTTTGAGGTTGCGGTGAACTATGATCACGCCACTGCACTCGAGCCTAGGCAACAGAGCAAGACCCTGTCTGAAAAAAAAATTTTTTTTCCCCAAAGAATAGATAGTGTTCTTTAACCACAATATATTTTAATCAGAGATTTATTATAAATCAATTTTTAAATCACAGAATATTTGGAAATCTAAAAGTATAGAAGTTTAAATAACTCATGAGTCAAGTAAGAAACCAGTCTTTTTTTTTTTTTTTTTTTTGTTTGAGACAGAGTTTCAGTCTGTTGTCCACACTGGAGTGCAGTGGTGTGATCTCCACTCACCGCAACCTCCGCCTCCCGCGTTCAGGTGATTCTCTTGCCTCAGCCTTCCAAGTAGCTGGGATTACAGGCGCCCACCACCATGCCCAGCTAATTTTTTTTATTTTTAGTAAAAATGAGGTTTCACCATGTTGGTCAGGCTAGTCTTGAACTCCTGACCTCAGGTGATCCACCCGCCTCAGCCTCCCAAAGTGCTGGGATTACAGGTGTGAACCACCATACCCAGAGAGTCAAAATTTTTAAATACATAGAACTAAAAGATAATTAAAACAGTGCATATGGAAACCTGTGGGATGCCGAAAAAAGTTAACTTTTTAGAGCTGTTTATATAAGGCTATAATTGCCTAAATTCGTTTTTAAAAATCCTGGAACATAATGAGTTAAAGATTTCCCTTGAGAAATTAGGAACAGAACAACAGAATAAACCCAAAGAATATATAAAGAAGGAGATAAGGGAGATAATTAAATAGAAAACAAAGACTTGGTAGAGAAGATCAACAAAGCTAAAATTTGATTGATTGAAAACACCAAATCTTTAGGAGACAGATTAAGAATAATAGGGGAAAAAAGACACAAAATATAGCATAATTAGATGGAAGAAGAATTAGGATGTTGATAATTATCAAAGTCAGGTGATGGCTATGTTCATTATACTGTACTATCTGTTTTTGTGTGGGTTTGAAAATGTCTGTAATTAAAGAACAAAAAAATAAAAACAGTTTTGGCTGGGTGCTGTGGCTCATGCCTGTAATCCCAGCACGTTGGGAAGCCACTTGAGGTCAGTTCAAGACCAGCCTGGGCAACATGATGAAATCCTGTCTCTACAAAAAATACAAAAAAATTAGCCAGACGTGGTGGCATGCGCCTATAGTCCCAGCTACTCAGGAGGCTGAGGTGGGAGGATGGCTTGAGCCCGAGAGGTGGAGGTTGCAGTGAACCAAGATTGTGCATCTACCCTCCAACCTGGGTGACAAGAGCCCTGTCTCAAAAAAAAAAATTTTTTTTTTTAATTTTGTAAATATATAAGTGAAAAGGAGGAAATAACTACAGATACTGGAGAGATTAAAATAAGAGAACACTGGGAACAACTTCATTACAATTGACTTTAAAACTATGAAATGCAAAATCAACCCAAGGTAAAAATAGCCTGAATGGTCCAATAACTACTAAAGAAATGAAAACAATAGCTGTAAGTCTCAGTGAGAAAACTACATTTTAACAGTTTTACCGTGAATTCTACCAAACTTTCAGACTTTCAAAGAATGAATTATCCAGTCGTGAGCAGACTCTACCAGTGAATTTAAATGAGTGAGACAGCACACACACAAGTGAATACTCCCTACTTTGTCTTACAAGACAAGTAAAATTTTGATACCAAAATCTGCCCAAAACAATACCAGATAAAAGGAAAAATCACAGGTTTGTCTCGCTCATATTAGATGCAAAAATCCTAAAGAAAATATTTCCCAGGAGGCTGAGGCTCCAGGAGAATCGCTTGAACCCAGGAGGCAGAGGTTGCAGTGAGCCAAGATCATGCCATTGCACTCGAGCCTGGGCAACTAGAGCAAGACTCCCATCTCAAAAATATTATCATACCTACATCGTTGTAATTAAAAAAAAACAAACAAACAAATTAATATACCAAATCCAGCAGCAGTGTATTTTAGAAAGCAGTATACCATGATCAAATTGGTTTATCCCAGGAACGCAAATAGTGTTTCATATTAGAAAATTTACTTTATTGGCCAGGCGTGGTGGCTCACGCCTATAATCCCAGCACTTTGGAGGCTGAGGCGGGCGGATCACCTGAGGTTGGGAGTTTGAGACCAGCCTGACCAACATGGGGAAACCCCGTCTCTACTAAAAATACAAAATTAGCCAGGCGTCGTAGCGCATGCCTGTAATCCCAGCTACTCGGGAGGCTGAGGCAGGAGAATCACTTGAACCTGGGAGGCAGAGGTTGCAGTGAACAAAGATTGCGCCATTGTACTCCAGCCTGGGCAACAGAGAGACACTCCGTCTCAAAAAAAAAAAAATCCTCCTTCCTCCCTCCCTTCTGACAGGGTCTCACTCTGTCACCTAGGCTTGAGTGCCATGACACAATCACTGTTCACTGCAGCCTTGACCTCCCCAGGCTCCAGCAGTCCTCCCACCTCAGCCCTCCAAGTAGCTGGGACTATAGGCACGTGCCACCATGCCTGGCTAATTTTTTTTCTTCTTCTTTTCGTAGAGACGGGATTTCGCCACATTGCCCAGGCTGTTCTCGAACTCCTGGCCTCAAGTGATCTGCCCACCTCAGCCTCCCAAAGTGCCAGAATTACAGGTGTGAGCCCCCGCACCCATCTAGAAAATCCACTTATGTTAGTTGCTACATTAATATATTAAAAAGAGTCATACGATCATGGTTCAGTAGATCATGGATCAGTAGATTCAAAAAAAAAAAAGTATTTTACATTCAACCTTAAATTGTAATTCCTAGGCTAAAGGAATAGAAAAGAGGAACTAAAGCTCAGTTTTACAGGTGATCTAATTGTCTACATAGGAAATATAAAAGAACTGACAGCAAGGGGCTAACTGTGTAGGATCAGTACAGAAGTTATTTGCTTTTGTTTTTTGTTTTTAAACAGAGCACGGTGGCTCACGCCTGTAATTTCAACATTTTGTGAGGCTAAGGTGGAAAGATCACTTGAGCCCGGGAATTGGAGACCAACCTGAGCAACATAGCGAGATACTGACTCTACAAAAAATAAAATAATTAGCCAGGTGTGGTGACGTGCACCTGTGGTCCCACCTACTCAGGAGGCTGAAGTGGCAGGATCCCTTGAGCCCAGGAGATCAAGGCTACAGTGAGCCAAGATGGCACCACTGCACTCCAGCTTGGGCAACAGCGAGACCCTGTTTTTTTTTTTTAATTAAAAAAAAAAAAAAACTTATTTTTCTCTACACCCACACCACAAATAATTAAAATGTAGCTCAAATTAAAAGCGTTTATAATAGCACCAAAATCTCTGCAGTATCCACAGATAAATGTGACAAAAGTTGCATAAGACTTGTATACAAAAGACTATGAAACTTTACTGGAAAACATTAAAGAAGGTCTAAATCACAGAGATTCATTATCCAAAGATAGGAAGGGTTAGTATCATAAAACTGTCAAGGACTGGCCATAGTGGCTCATGCCTGTAATCCCAGTGCTTTAGGAGACCAAGGCGAGGGGATTGCTTGAAGCCAGGAGTTTGAGACCGACCTGAACAACACAGACCACAATTCTACAGAAAAATTAAAAATTAGCCAGGCGTGGGCCAGGTGCGGTGGCTCACGTCTGTAATCCCAGCACTTTGGGAGGCCGAGACGGGCGGATCACGAGGCCAGGAGATCGAAACCACCCTGGCTAACACGGTGAAACCCCGTCTCTACGAAAAATACAAAAAATTAGCCAAGCGTGGTGGTGGGCGCCTGTAGTCCCAGCTATTCGGGAGGCTGAGGCAGGAGAATGGCATGAACCCGGGAGGCAGAGCTTGCAGTGAGCTGAGATTGGGCCACTGCACTCCAGCCTGGCTGACAGTGAGACTCCATCTCAAAAAAAAAAAAAGAAAAAATTAGCCAGACATGGTGACACATGCCTGTAGTCCCAGCTACTCAGGAAATTGATACAGGAGAATCCCTTGAACTCAGGAGTTTGAAGCTTCAGTGAGCTATGCTTACGCCACCTCACTCCAGCCTAAGCAACAGAGAGATCCTTTCTCCCAAAACCAAACAAAAAAACAAAGGCGAAAGATTAGGATCCCACAGCAAGCTTTTGACCAATAAACTACAAATTCAGCCTGACCAAGGAGCCCCATAGCAAGACCAGGGGAGGTGCTGCTGTTTCATGGGTTTGTGGCCGGTGAGCCCTCCCTCTCTCCTGCTGGAGGAAGGCGTGGAGTGACGGGAGTCCCTACCCACCACTCCGGAGAGCATAACTGTTAAATTACTTTGGAAAAGAGTTTGGCAGAATCTAGCAAAATTGAAGTTGTGCCTCCCATGCAAGCCAGCAAATAGCTGAGAGGTTCTCCTGCATGTCCCGGGGGGGCGGGGCAAGCAGGAGGCAAGCAGTAGCTATGTGTTCACTGCTGTGTTCATACCACAGTGAAGACGAACAGACTGCCGCCTCATGGAGAACTCTCACAGACATAATGTTGAGTGAAATGAGAAGCTGTAAGTACAGTTCCCTCGATATGAGGCCACACAGCACAACCATACTACCATTTAGGATGCCATAGAGAAGTCATGAAATTACCAAAAACTATGGTGGACTAATTACTCCAAACACTAGAGCACTGGCTACCTCTTGGGAGAGGACAGCCATGGTTAGCAGTGTCAGGTTTCGTGACCTGGGGGTGCTGTGACTCAGGATTCTGCATGCTGGTTATGTGGATGTTCTGTGTGTCAGATACCGTGTGCATGTCTCACGTAGTCTGCAGTTGACAAAACAGGCCTGATGTGGAGGCCACTGTGTCTGGGGTGCAGGTGGTATGGGGAGGGACAAAGCCAGGTCACACTGGGCCTGGGGGCCTTAGAGAGCAGCGTGAGTTCTGTGCCCATGCTGCAAGAACCTGTTGAAGCCGTGCGATGGTTTGGATTGGATTTCTTCCTTGAATGACTTGGAGCAGGAATGTGGTTGATGTTCTCGAGCGCTCTATTCTAGCTGCCGTGTCGAGAAGGGGCTCGGAGGACAGGGTCACACATGCACTAATGGAGACAGGATTACTGATTGCCAGAGTTAGGAGGGGACGGCAGAGGCAGGAGGTAACATCACAAACTCAGGGCTTGACTAGCTAGGGCCAGGGAAAGCGAAATTGGATTCTGGGAGATGACACAGTCAGCCCTTCCAGTTTGGGGGAATGAGGGGCTCAGTCTCATAGAGGCTGCCAGGCAAGAACACTGTTGGGCATTCACAAATGTTTGTGGTTGAATGAATGAACCACAGTTTAAGCAACCATAATTATACCTAGTGGATGGGTGACAATAATAACCATTTTCAGGTTTCGTTCAGATTTGGTGACAAATAAATAAAAAATAAATAAATAAATAAATAAATAAATAAAAGACAGGGTTTTGCCGTGTTGCCCAGGCTGTTCTGGAACTCCGGAGCTCAGAGGATTCTCAAACCTTCCAGAGTGCTGGGATTGCAGGAATGAGCCACCACACCTGGTCTAGTGTTTCAATTTTGCTTACAAAAGTATACTTTAGGCTGGGCGCAGTGGCTCATGCCTATAATCCCAGCACTTTGGGAGGCCGAGGCAGGAGGATCACGAGGTCGGGAGATCGAGACCATCCTGTCTAACATGGTGAAACCCCACTGCTACTAAAAATACAAAAAAAGGCCGGGCGCGGTGGCTCAAGCCTGTAATCCCAGCACTTTGGGAGGCTGAGACGGGCAGATCACGAGGTCAGGAGATCGAGACCATCCTGGCTAACACCGTGAAACCCCGTCTCTACTAAAAAATACAAAAAACTAGCCAGGCGAGGTGGTGGGCGGCTGTAGTCCCAGCTACTTGGGAGGCTGAGGCAGGAGAATGGTGTAAACCCGGGAGGCGGAGCTTGCAGTGAGCTGAGATCCGGCCACTGCACTCCAGCCTGGGCGACAGAGCGAGACTCCGTCTCAAAAAAAAAAAAAAAAAAAAAAAATTACGTGTGGTGGCAGGCTCCTGTAGTCCCAGCTACTCGGGAGCCTGAGGCAGGAGAATGGCATGAACCCAGGAGGCAGAGCTTGCAGTGAGCTGAGATCTCACCACTGCACTCCAGCCTGGGCGACAGAGTGAGACTCTGTCTCAAACCAAAAAAAAGTATACTTTAGGCCAAGCACAGTGGCTCAGGCCTGTAATCCCACTTTGGGAGGCCAAGGCGGGTAGATCACGAGGTCAGGAGTTGAAGACTAGTCTGGCCAAGATGTTAAAACCCCCTTTCTACTAAAAATACAAAAATTAGCTAGGCGTGGTGGTGGGCGCCTGCAATCCCAGCTGCTCGGGAGGCTGAGGCAGAGAATTGCTTGAACCTAGGAGATGGAGATTGCAGTGAGCTGAGATTGTACCACTGCACTCCAGTCTGGGCAACAGAGCGAGACTCTGTCTCAAAAAAAAAAAAAAAAAAAAAAAAAAAATTGAAGTAAAAAAGACTACTTTAGAATTTAAAATTTGATTTTAGGAAGTATGTCAAATATCAGAGGTTTAAAACACTTGATATCAAAATAAGATCACTAAGTTATTCATTTAATCAAATTAATAATTCAAAGGTTTCAAAAAGCAAAAACCTTTATCTTTTGATAGAAGACTCTGGTTTTGGGGGTTGGGGTTTTTGGGGGAGTTTTTTGAGACAGGGTCTCACTCCATTGCTCAGGCAGTGGTGCAGTCAGGGCTCACTGCAGCCTTAACCACCAGGCTTAGGTGATCTTTCCACCTCAGCCTCCTTGGTAGCTGGGACCACAGGCGTGCACCACCACGGCCTGCCTGAGACTCAGTTTTCTCAACAGTCAGAAGACATAATGAAAACGGCATGAGCGGCATGAGGCCAACAGAATATCTCTTTTTTTTTTTTCAACTTACTCAAAAGATAATTGACAAAATATTTTATTATCTCTTATTAATACTACATGAAATCTTATTGAAAAGAGAAAACCAGTTACATCAGTGTATTACTATTAATTGTAGTAAAATCTTTTAAACAGATCCATCCAGTCTCAGTCAGCTTTGACCACACAAGATTTCCATAAATCTTTTATAACCTCTTAGAATTGTCCCATTCACTTCCTTTTCCCAACTTTCTGTATTCATTTTTTTCTTTGCCATCTTTTGTTCAACTTAATATCACTTTTAAATAACCTCTGAACTAGTCAAAATCACTTTTTCCTTTGACAAAACCACATCCTTGTGTTTTTCTTATAACCTTCCTTACCAAAACACATCTTAGTTTTCTTATGTATTCTACATATAGAACTGTTTTGCTGCTTATCTCAACTTTGAGTTACCATATGTTAGAATTTTAACTTTTAGTAACCTTATAGTGAAAACCTAAGAAATAAGCAATTATTAATCTTTTGTTTATCTGAAATAAGAAGCCAGGCATGGCGTTCATACCTTGTAATCCCAGCTATTTGGGAGGCTGAGGTGGAGGATCACTTGAGCCCAGGAGTTTGAGGTGTGAGCTGTGATTGTGCAGCTGCACTCCAGCCTGGGAGATAGAGTGAGACCCTGTCTAAAAACAAAACAGGCCAGGTGCGGTGGCTCACGCCTGTAATCCCAGCACTCTGGGAGGCCGAGGTGGGCAGATCACGAGGTCAGGAGCTCGAGACCATCCTGGCTAACACAGTGAAACCCTGTCTCTACTAAAAAATAGAAAAAATTAGCTGGGCGTGGTGGCGGGCGCCTGTAGTCCCAGCTAATCGGGAGGCTGAGGCAGGAGAATGGCGTGAACCCAGGAGGCGGAGCTTGCAGTGAGCCGAGATCGCTCCACTGCACTCCAGCCTGGGCGACAGAGCGAGACTCCGTCTCAAAAAAAAAAAAAAAAAAAAAAACAGAGGCTAGAGAAAGAATTTAAACTTTCCAGTCCATGAAGCTTTACGTTATTCTTGGCAGAAATCATGTCAACATAAAGAAAAGCGGGCTGAGAAAGTGCATATAGTTATCAAGGTTTACGGAAGAGAGGAATTCAGTCAACTGAGAAGCTTTTATTATTACTATTTTTTTCACTTTTTGAAATGGAGTTTTGCTCTTGTCACCCAGACTGTAGTGCAATGGTGCAATCTTGGCTCACTGCAACCTCTGCCTCCCAAATTCAAGCGATTTTTCTGTCTCAACCTCCTGAGTAGCCTCGATTACAGGCACCTGCCACCACGCCCAGCTAATTTTTTTGTATTTTTAGTAGAGACAGAGTTTCACCATGTTGGCCAGGCTGACCTCGAACTCCTGACCTCAGGTAATCCACCTACCTCAGCCTCCCAAAGTGCTGGGATTACAGGCGTGAGCCACCTCGCCTGGCCCTGTCTCTTTTTTAATTAAAAAATAATATATATCTATATGTGTGTAGATATATATAGATATATATAGAAGGTGCTTGCCTGGGCAACACAGCAAGACGTCATCTCTACAAAAAGTAGAATCAGCTGGGCATGGTGGCACACTAGTAGTTCCAGCTACTCGGGAAGTTGAGGTGGGGGAGGGTCACTTGAGCCCAGGAGGTCCAGGTTGCAGTGAGCTGTGATTGCACCACTGCACTCCAGCCTGGGCAACAGAGTAAGACCCTGTCTCAAAAAAAAGAGTATCACATCCAGAGAGGCAGTGAAATGTGAGAGCAGGCACATCCTACGCCCTCCCCCACCTCGAACTAAGTAATCCACCTGCTGTATAGACTCTAGATAGAGTGTGGCCAAAGTAGCTGTAAATTAACCTCTTAATGTTGTCATATACTAGATAACTCATACCCTATAGTTTAACAGTTTATAGGCAATCACTGTCAATATAATTTCTGTAAACCAATGAGAATTCTTGACAACTTTTTTTTTTTTTTTAAAGACAGTAGTGTTGTTCTGTTACCCAGGCTGGATTACAGTGGTATGATCTTGGCTCACTGCACCCTTGACCTCTCAGGCTCAATTAATCCTCCCACCTCAGCCTTCTGACTAGCTGGGACTACAGGCGTGGGCTACCAATCTCAGCTAATTTTTAAAATGTTTAGTAGAGACGGGTCTCATTATGTCGTCCAGGGTGGTCTCAAACTCCTAGATTCAAGTGCTCTATCTGCCTCGGCCTTCCAGACGTTGGGATTAGAGGCGTGAGCCACCAAGCCTAACTCTGACAAACAACTTTTGTAATCACCTCCTCTCCTAATTTGTTCTTTTTTCTTAAAAACTTGAGTTGTTGATTCTAACCCCGTTCCCTTTCTAAAGAGGCGAGAGATTCGGGTTTCAGGGGAAAAGAAGGAAAACTGCCTTCTCTGGCCTCGCTTCACAGCATGGGATCCGGGTCCCGGTATCGGCAGTTTGGCTCCCTTCCTCCTCTGGTTTAATTTTTTGTCCTAAATTACACAGCATGCTTTTAAAATTGCTGCTTCCCATTGTTTGTAATTCGGACCCTTTTTTCTCCTTAAATTTGTGACGAGGGCCAGGTGCAGTGGCTCATGCCTGTAATCCCAACACTTCGGGAGGCCGAGGCGGGTGGACCACTTGAGGTCAGGGGTTTGAGACCAGCCTGCACAACATGGTGAAACCCCACCTCTACTAAAAATACCAAAAAAATAATTATCCAGGTGTGTTGGTACACATCTGTAATCCCAGCTACTCTGGAGTCTGAGGCAGCAGAATCTCTTGAACCCAGGAAGGGGAGGTTGTAGTGAGCCCATATCATGCCATTGCACTCCAGCCTGGGCAACAAGAGCAAAACTCCGACTCAAAAAAAAAAAAATTGTGACCGGCTGGTCGCGGTGGCTCACGCCTGTAATCCCAGCATTTTGGGAAGCCGAGGCTGGTGGATCATGAGGTCAAGAGATCGAGACCATTCTGGCCAACATGGTGAAACCCCATCTCTACTAAAATACAAAAATTAGCTGGGCGTGGTGGCTCTCACCTGTAGTTCCAGCTACTCGGGAAGCTGAGGCAGGATAATTGCTTGAACCCGGGAGGCGGAGGTTGCAGTGAGGCAAGATCGCGCCACTGCACTCCAGCCTGGCAACAGAGCAAGACTCCATCTCAAAAAAAAATTGTGACCAATTCCTGTTAGTTTTAAACTGGTGCATGAAGGTGAGTTCTCTCCCTGGCCCTCAAGAGATGTGGAAGTTTGTTTTACAGAGTGCTCTCAGTCACTTAAGGATGTAAATCTTTTTTTTTTTTTTTTTTTTTTTTTTTTTTTTTTTTTT
>NC_037672.1:2753595-2870286 GCF_003255815.1 Theropithecus gelada
TTTTTTTTTTTTTTTTTTTTTTTTTTTTTTTGAGACGGAGTCTCGCTGTGCTCCCAGGCTGGAGTGCAGTGGCGTGATCTCGGCTCACTGCAAGCTCTGCCTCCCGGGTTCACGCCATTCTCCCACCTCAGCCTCCCAAGTAGCTGGGACTACAGGCGCCTGCCACCACGCCCAGCTAGTTTTTTTGTATTTTTAGTAGAGACGGGGTTTCACCATGTTAGCCAGGATAGTCTCGATCTCCTGACCTCGTGATCCACCCGCCTCGGCCTCCCAAAGTGCTGAGATTACAGGCTTGAGCCACCGCGCCCGGCCTAGGATGTAAATCTTTATTTATTGTTTTGTTTGTTTGTTTTGAGACGGAGTCTCGCTCTGTCGCCCAGGCTGGAGTGCAGGGGTGCGATCTCGGCTCACTGCAAGCTCCGCCTCCCAGGTTCACGCCATTCTCCTGCCTCAGCCTCCCGAGTAGCTGGGACTACAGGTGCCCACCAACATGCCTGGCTAATTTTTTTTTTCGTATATTTAGTAGAGATGGGGTTTCACCGTGTTAACCAGGATAGTCTCGATTTCCTGACCTCGTGATCCGCCCGCCTCGGCCTCCCAAAGTGCTGGGATTACAGGAGTGAACCCCCGTGCCCGGCTATTTATTGTTTTTTGAGACACGGTCTCTCACTTTGTCATCCAGGGAATTAGCTAAGCAGCATTCCTGCTGAACTGGATTTGAAACAAAGTTACAGTTCCTTAGAGCCGCTACAGATTTCTTTCCTCAGTGGATACCTTTAGCTTAGGATAACCACTAATAGGAATTAATTTGAATTTACTTAAAATTATTTATGATTTGACCATTTGGGATACGCATTTGTCATCTTTTCTACTAAAGGAAGCTAAAACATTTCTCTCTCAAATACTGGGTATTGTTGAACTGAAGACAGTACAGGGGGCTCTCTCCACCTCTCTCATGTTTGCCTAAAGGTAGGACATAAATCCTTTTTTACTGAAGACAGCTACTTAGCAGCCCACAGGTGGTGCCAGCGGGGACAGAGGAATCTGTGAGCAAACTTTAAACCCCAAAAGACTTTTTAAAAATAAAGTCTTAGTTCAGGCTGAAGTGAAGTGCCCTGATCACAGTTCACTGCTGGGACTACAGATGCGCCACCGGGCCTAGCTAATTTAAAAAAAAAAAAAAATTTTATTATTTTTTTTTTTTTGAAACGGAGTTTCGCTCTTGTTGCCCAGGCTGGAGTTCGATGGTGCAATCTTGGCTCACCGCAACCTCTGCGTCCCGGGTTCAAGCGATGCTTCTGCCTCAGCATCCCGGGTAGCTGAGATTACAGGCATGTGCCACCATGCCTGGCTAAGTTTCTGTTTTTAGTAGAGGCAGGGTTTCTCCATGTTGGTCAGGCTGGTCTCGAACTCCTGACCTCAGGTGATCCGCCCACCTCACCTCAGCCTCCCAAAGTGCTGGGATTACAGACATGAGCCACCGCACCCGGCCCAGTTGTTTTTTTTTTTTAATTCGGTAGAGAAGGCATCTCTTTATGTTGTCCAGTCTGGCCTCTGGGTATCTGTCACCTCGGTCTTCCAGAGTGGTAGGATTACAAGCGTGAGCTACCACCCCAGCCCAACCCCATACCTTTACCTTCCCTCATTTTCCCAACTGTTGGCACTAGTCCCATGGGCAGTTTCATTTTTCTACTTTCCTGTCTCTTTAAATCTTCCACCTGGCATTTGTGCATAGACTGTCAGCTGAGAAGCTGAGACCTTCAGAAATATGGCCTGACCGACGTGGGTTACGCCCTATTTGCAGCTAGCAAGACTTTCTTTTTTTTTTTTTTTTTTTTCAGACGGAGTCTCGCTCTGTCGCCCAGGCTGGAGTGCAGTGGCCGGATCTCAGCTCACTGCAAGCTCCGCCTCCCGGGTTCACGCCATTCTCCTGCCTCAGCCTCCCGAGTAGCTGGGACTACAGGCGCCCGCCACCTCGCCCGGCTAGTTTTTTGTATTTTTTTAGTAGAGACGGGGTTTCACCGTGTCAGCCAGGATGGTCTCGATCTCCTGACCTCGTGATCCGCCCGTCTCGGCCTCCCAAAGTGCTGGGATTACAGGCTTGAGCCACCGCGCCCGGCCAGCAAGACTTTCTTTAAGCTGCTCTTGAGAGGTCTTGGGGCTGAAATTTTGTTCCCTCTTTAGAGACCTTGGTTAAAGCCATAAAGGGATTCTTAATTTTGGTCTCATGCATGTCTGTGTGTGTTGGTTTTGAGTCATTTGTGCAGGTATGCCCTTGAATGGTTGTAAATTTCTGGTTTACATTTAGAATATGATAGGGGTTTTTTGTTGTTTTGTTTAGCCTTCTCCTAAGCTAAATGAAACCATATACTCAGAAACGAAACAGTTTATTAAAACATTCAAAAACAAATAGCTTTAAATAGTGATTAACCTAGACCTCTAATAAGCAAATATGTTCCACCTCCAAAACCTTTTTTTGTTTTGTTTTTGATGAGAGGACAAAGTCTGGTTCTATCCGCCCAGGCCGGAGTGCAGTGGCACATTCTCAGCTTGTTACAGAGGGCAACTAGTCAGGCGTGAGCCGGGCAGGGGAGGGCCTCCTCCATCCACCAGGGACGTCAGGCGACCATCAGTGATGGTTAGGCAGTTGTCGCACTGCCTAAAATAGTCATTGGTCCCAGCCAGCACCAGGGAAAGGCAGTTTCCCCAGTAGACAAACACGTGAAGCTGGTGCTCAGCAGCTTCCTGATCAGATCTCAGGAGTTGGGCACGTGAGCTCAAGCACGTGCACTAAGGCACAAAATGGTGGAGTTTAACTGGTGTGTGACCTTCCAGGTGCATTCCACCGGTAAGGGAAGATCGCCTCAGGTGAGCACGCACACGCTCCAGTAAACACTGCGCATGCTCTCTCCCAAGGGCTAGCAGACCACTGTGTGTGCTGGCAGCCCACCCCAAGGGAGGAATCAGGAGAAGGGACACAAGACCCTCAAGTATGCCAACATCTAAAACCCTACATCAGAGGCCAGACGGGGCACTTGTCTCTCAAGTTGCCCACTTGGCCTCTTCCAAGTACACTTTCCTTCCTTTTGTTTCTGCTCTAGAGCTTTGTGGGTTTTGTTTTTTTTTTTGTTTGTTTTTTTGGATTTTTGGTTTTTTTTGAGACGGAGTCTCGCTCTGTCTCTCAGGCTGGAGTGCAGTGGCCAGATCTCAGCTCACTACAAGCTCCGCCTCCCGGGTTTATGCCATTCTCCTGCCTCAGCCTCCCGAGTAGCTGGGACTACAGGCACCCGCCACCTCGCCCGGCTAGTTTTTTGTATTTTTTAGTAGAGACGGGGTTTCACCGTGTTAGGATGGTCTCGATCTCCTGACCTCGTGATCCACCTGTCTCGGCCTCCCAAAGTGCTGGGATTACAGGCGTGAGCCACCGCGCCTGGCCGAGCTTTTTAATACTTTCACTCCTGTTCTAAAACTTGCCTCAGTCTCTTCTTCCGCCTTATGGCCTTTGGTCAGATTCTTTCGTCTGAGGAGGCAATAATTGAGGCTGCTGCAGACACGTATGGATTTGCCACCAGCAACTAAGATACCTGCCACCGGCAACAGGCTCACTGCAGCCTCCGCCTCCCAGGCTCAAGGCATGCTCCCACCACAGCCTCCCAAGTAGCTAGGACTACATGTGTGTGCCACCACACCTGGCTAATTTTTGTATTTTTTCGTAGAGATGAGGTTTTACCATGTTGTCCAGGCTGTCCTTGAACTTGTAAGCTCAAGCAATCCACCCACCTCAGCCTCCCAAAGGTCTGGGATTATAGGCATGAGCCACCACAGCAAGGCTTTATTATTTTTGAGACAGGGTCTCACGTTTGTCATCCAGGCTGGCGTGTGGGGGCACCATCACAGCTCACTGCAGCCTTGACTTCCCAGGCTCAAGGATCCTCCCACCTCAGCCCCGAGCAGCTGGGACCATAGGCACGTACGTATGTGTGCTGCCAGTCCTGGCTAATTTTTTACTTTTTGTAAAGATGGAGTCTCACTATGTTGCACAGGCTGGTCTCAAATCCTGGGTTCAAGTGATTCTCCAACCTCAGCCTCCCACAGTAGGATTACAGGCATGAGCCACCGTGGCCAGCTTCAAACCTCCTTCTTGATGTCAATTTCAGGAAGGAAAAACCAAGAAACAATAATATTGACTATTTGCCCAGCTAAAACCTGACACAGGAATGCTTTTAAGCAGCTTTAGAGTTGAAAGTTGACTTAATTAGAAGCTGATATTTAGGCTATATGTGTATACAATGTTTTTGAGGCCTCTGCTCTCTATAAAAGCTTCTTGGCGGGCGGGCGCAGTGGCTCACAACTGTAATCCCAGCACTTTGTGAGGCCGAGGCAGGCAGATCACGAGGTCAGGAGATCGAGACCATTCTGGCTAACACGGTGAAACCCCATCTCTACTAAAAATAGAAAAAATTAGCCGGGCGTGGTGGTAGGTGCCTGTAGTCCCAGCTACTTGGGAGGCTGAGGCAGGAGAATGGCATGAACCCGGGAGGCAGAGGTTGCAGTGAACCGAGATTGCGCCACTGCACTCCAGCCTGGGCGACAGAGCAAGACTCGGTCTCAAGAAAAAAAAAAAGCTGCTTGGCCAGGGAAGAAGCTACAAAAAATACAAAAATTAACTGGGTATTGTAGTACGTGCCTGTAGTCCTAGCTATTCGGGAAGCTGAGGCAGGAGAATCGCTTGAACCCGGGAGGTAGAGGTTGCAGTGAACCAAGACTGTGCCACTGCACTCCAGCCTGGGCAACAGAGTGAGACTCCATTTCAAAAAAATAAGTTAAAAAATTAGCTAGGTGTGTCCAGGCACGGTGGCTCACACCTATAATCCCAGCACTTTGGGAGGCCGAGGCGGACGGATCACTTTAGGACAGGAGTATGGACCAGCCTGGTCAACATGGTGAAACCCTGTTTCTACTAAAAATACAAAAATCAGCTGGACGTGGTGGCGGGCACCTGTCATCCTAACAGGCGGAGGCAGGAGAATCACTTGAACCTGGGAGGCAGAGGCTGCAGTGAGCTGAGATCACGCCATTGCACTCCAGCCTGGACGACAAGAGCAAAACTCCCTCTCAAAAAAAAAAAAAAAAAAAATGCTGGGCGTGGTGGTGGGCGCCTGTAGTCCCAGCTACTCGGGAGGCTGAGGCAGAGAATTGCTTGAACCTTGGAGGTGGAGGTTGCAGAGCCGAAACTGCCACTGCACTCCAGCCTGGACAAGAGAGTGAGACCCTGTCTCAAAAACAAAAGGGGATTTCACCATGTTGCCCCAGGCTGGTCTTGAACTCGAGTTGAAGTGATTTGCCCTCCTCAGCCTCCCAAAGTGCTGGGATTACAGGTGTGAGCCGCCTCCCCCAGCCTGGGCCTGATAATTTAAGGGGACTCACAGTTCTCAGATTAAAAGTTTGTTTTCTTTCTCGGGACTCCCTCTGCCCACTCACTCCTCCTCCCGAGTCCTTTCCCCTTCTCAAGTGCAGCCTGTGGCAGGGCCTGGAGGGGACCCTTGACACCGTGCCCCTCACCGAGAATCCAAACCCCTGACCCCGCAGTGAGTTTCTGGCAAGAACAGGAGCGTGATAGGCTTTGCCGAGCACCAGCTTGGTTGTGGGCGGTTTCCTTCAGTGACTGTTTGGCTTTTTGTCTTTGCAGGTTCTGCTTGGATTC
Source organism: Theropithecus gelada (assembly GCF_003255815.1). Taxonomy (NCBI): domain Eukaryota; kingdom Metazoa; phylum Chordata; class Mammalia; order Primates; family Cercopithecidae; genus Theropithecus; species Theropithecus gelada. The sequence goes on from NC_037672.1 coordinate 2,759,300, forward strand.
TGCTAGACAGACCCGACAAAGACTGTCTATCAACTGGTCCAATTTTAGCTTGAAAAAAGCCACCTTTGCTGCCCACTGAATGAGGACTGCCTGGAGAGGGACACGCGAGAGGCAGGCCAGGCTGCACCACTCCAAGAGCCAAGCCCCTCGCTGGCGCCCCAGAGCCGCGGTGCTTGCCAAGGGCTGTGCGGAGCTGGTGCTGCCTGAAACCCCAGACCGAGAAGTTGATGCTCGGCCCACGCTGTTAGCTCGTGTGCGTGTAGTCTGTGCGTGAGACTCCTTCGATTGTAGCTCTGTGCTGTCGGATTGGAACAGTAGTTCCCGCCAAGTTCTCCCACTACCACGGCCTCGGAGGCCTGGGCCGTGGCCAGATAGGAGTTTGCATCATCCACGTGGCTCCGTTGCCTCTGCATTGCGCCCTGTCCTGTCATCTGTCCTCACCGGGGTATCGGCCATCACTCAGCTCTCCTGTGCCCCTGCGTCCCACCCTCGGCGGGCTGGGCGGGGCAGGCCTCCTTTGTTCTCCACAATCTACTGTCTCCGAGTGTACACGTTGCGCTGTTTGTGTTTGATCCCCCCTGACTTGTAGCCAGCTTGTGTAAGATCCCTTGCAGAACGAGAAAGTTAAAAACAAGCCCACCCAGTACTCACACCATCAAGTCTGTTATAGAGTGTACGACTGTATTAACACGGAGGCCTGCCTGGCTACTTTTTTAACATATTGTTAAGTAATATTAAAATCATGTCTTTCTTTTTGAAAGATGGAATACATTAGTACAGCAGGAGACCTCGGCTGCTTCTTTCTGCTGGGGGGATGGGGGGATAGTGGGAGAGGGCATGCAGGTGATGTGTCCACCATGGGGGAGCCAGGGCACCACCCCGGATCAGGTCCCAGGTCTCTCCAGGCAACAGCTCAGCGATCCTGGTGCCCCCGCCATCCTCTGTGTGCCAGGCAGAGCAGGCAGCAGGAGACAGAAAGCTCCCAAGGAGCTGCATCATGGTTACTTCTCACCACCTAGAACACTCAGTAGCTCCCACTTCTCCCAGCCTCATGTTCCACCTGCCTCTGTGCCCCATCAAAGTATGACCTCACCCTGAGTGAAGGTGAAGAGGGCAGGGCCTGGCTGGGGAGAGGGTAGGGAGGGCCAGCTTCTGGAGGTATTTGGACGATGAGGCCACAGGATTTCCCGGTGGACAGGACGCAGGTAGGAGGAAGAGGGGAAGACCTGCGCTGTGTACCTGGAGGTGGGACTGGAGACCAGTCGTGGATGGTGAGTCTGGGATGCCACCAGCCACCCAGGTGAGAGGTCTGGAACTGGGGACTGCTGTTCATGGACTGAGCCTGGGTGAGGGCCCCGCAGGGGTGAGTCAATGGGATGGGGGCCGGAGCTGTGGAACCAGGAAGGCAGAGGGTGAGGAGGCTTCGAGGCAGGTCAGGGGAGACAAGGCCCAGGGCAGCCCTGCCCAGGCATCAGTTTGCAGAAGAATGAGGGGGGGACAGCAGGTCCTAGAACTGGAGATTGCACGAGAGCTGAAAAAGGGTCACCAGCCAAGGGGAGGTACAGCATGAAGAGCTTTCCTCGCCTTTTTTTTTTTTTTCCAGGTGTGAGGAAGAGAACATTGCTTTGTTCGTGGAATGATAGGGCAGAGAGTGAAGCAGGTCGGGCCATGACCACAACAGTAGTGTCCTTGAGAGGCAGAAACCCCAGTGCAGGGCAGGCCCCCGGGACTCCAGTCTCCTCTTCTGACTGCGGTGGGGGCTGGGAAAAGGCCCAGGCCTGGGCCTCGCCCTATGGAGAAGCTGCGTGCCCAGGCCCCCAGAGCCTGCCCTGCTCTCTCCTTGGACAGCCTTGACACTGTGCTGGGGGACAGTCCCACATCTGCATCTCAGCCTCTTCCATGTAGAAGAGGAGGAGTAGAACCATGCCTGTTGCTGAGGTAAACTGCAGGGCCCTGAATGGTGATGGGGAACTCTGGGTGCCCCAACACACTGAGTACCATGCTGGGACCTAGAGACCCTCAGACGCCCACCCCACATGCCCAGTTCTGGGCACTCCCATCACCTCCATGGCGACCCTGCCTGCGGCTTCACAGCTTTGCCTGCTCTGGCCCCTGACCTGCACCTGCTCACTTTGGCCCTCAGGCTCCCAGCCATTCTCCTGGCCATGCCCATGCCAGGAAGGACTTCCCCTATTTCCCTGGAAACCGCTCATCCAGCATCCCAGGATGCTTGTAGAACATCCAGCTCCAGGGTCCCTGACTTGATGGGAGTCCCTGGGGTTCCTGGTGACATCACTCCCCTGTGGGGGAGGGTGGGGCCGCCCTGGGGGAGCCTCACACTTGACTCAATAGTACAGGGTGAGTATCCCTTACCCCTTATCTGGCATCCTCAGTACCAGAAGTGTGTCCAGTTTCAGACTTTTTAGATTTGGAATATTTGCATCGTACTTACCGACTGAGCATTTCTAATCCAAAAATCTGAAATCCAAAATGCTCCAATGAGCATTCCCTGGGAGCATCATCTTAACACTCAAAAGGATTTGAATTTTGGAACCTTTCGGGTTAGGCATATTCAACTTGTAATAGTCATGAAATGAAACAGAATAACAATAGCTAGAAAGGAAACATTAACAGTGAACAGTTGTATTGAGAAGCTTACTGTTTTCTGCACCCTCAGCGCTCAGCCCTGCTCAGAGATTTTGCCTGGGCAGAGAAACAGGCAGTAAAACAGATAGCTCCTAATCTCTTCCCAAAGAAACTGACTTCGTTTGCAACAAAGAATGAAGAGGTTCAAGCCTGAAGGCACTCTCAGAAACAGTGGAGGCCATAAAACCCTGGGAAGACAGACAAGATACAGGCTCAGCTATAGGCCATAGAGTTTGCAGGAGATAACTGAGGAAGAGAAGAGCTGGGAGGAGGCATCCAGGGGTCAGAATGAATATCACACAGTGTTCCCAGAAACTCTTCAAAGGAGTCAGAATTTGATTGGATTTGTTTGTAGAGCCATTTATGCCCCAGGGCATTGTGGAAAACAATAGAGTTGGCAATGAGTGGCTTAACTGCTGAATGTGGTCAGGGAAAGAGGAAGAGAACTCTACCACAATGACTTTCATCCCAGGGTGACTGTGGGCACACACAAAGCTGCACACCCTGAGGAGCAACATCATGGGCTGAATACTAGTGGGTAGTAGAAAGAAAATGATACAATAAGGCTGCAGCAAATGAATATAGAAATTATTTTAAAGGAACCAAATGGAAATTACAGAATCTGAAAAGTGTATATATATATATATATATATATATATATATATATATTTTATTTTTTTTTTTGAGATGGAGAGTCTTGCTCTGTCACCCAGGCTGGAGTGCAGTGGCAATATCTCCGCTCACCACAACCTCCAACTCCTGGGTTCAAGTGAGTCTGCTGCCTCAGCCTCCCCAGTAGCTGAGACTACAGGTACACACCACCATGCCTGGCTAATTATTTTATTTTTTGTAGAGGTGGTGTTTCACCATGTTGGCCAGGTTGGCCTCGAACTCCTGACTTCAGGTGAGCCACTGCACCCAGCCTAAATTTTAAAATTAGCAGAAGGAAGAATAAGTGGATTTGAAGATAGGCTGATAGAGATTATGCTAGCCAAAAGAGAAAAAATATGAACATAATGAAAATAAACAGTCTCAGAAAAATGTGGGACACCATTGAGCATACCAGCATATGTGTAATGGGAATGTCAAAAGAAGAGCAAAGAGCAGAAAAAATATTCAAAGAAATAATAGCTGAAAACCTCCCAAACTGAAAAATGGTAACACACATCCCAGAAGTTGAAAATGTTTATATTAAGAAAGAAGATAGATCCCAAATCAATAAACTAATTTGTCACCTTAAGACACTGGAAAAAGAGCAAACTAGGCCTAAAGTAAGCAGAAGGAATAAAATCATAAAAATTAGATCAGAAATTAATGAAATAGAGGATGCAAAAATAATGGAGAAAATAAAACCAGAAGTTTTAAAAAGGTAAACAAAATAGACATCTTTAGCAAGATTGACAGAGAAGGATTCAAATTACTAGAATCAGAACTGGCCACAAATAAAATGGATTTTAAAGGAATACTACAACAATTATATGCCAGCAAATTTGGTAATTTAGATGATGTCTTAGTCCATTCATGCAGCTATGACCAAATATCACAGACTAATTTATAAAAGAAGTTTTTTTCTCACAGTTCTGGAGGCTGTGAAGTTCAAGAGCAAAGTGCACCAACAGATTCAGTGTCTGGTAAGGGCTCACTCTCTGCTTCCAAAGTGGCACCTTGTTGCTGTATCTTCATATGGTAGAAGGGCAAAAAGGGAATTAAGATGATCCCTTCAACCTCTTTTATAAAAGCTGTTATCCCATTCATGATGATGGAGCACTCATGACTTGAACACTTCCCAGAAGGCCCCACCTCTTAATACTATCACCTTGGGCACTAGGTTCTAACATATGAACATATAAACCATAGCAGATGAAATGGACAAATTTCTAGACAGGAAGAATCTATAAGAACTGACTCCAGAATAAATAGACAATCTGACTAGACCTATAATGAGTGAAGTATGTTGAAATAGTAATTTAAAACGAGAAAAAGTACCCACAAAAGCTCAAGCCTAGAAGTCTTCACTGCTGGATTTTACCATACACTTAGAGAAGAATTAAAACCAATATTTCAAACTCAGAAATAGAAGAAGGAACAGTTCCCAACTAATTCTATGAGGCCAGTATTACCTGATACCAAAACTAGACAAAGACATCACAAGAAAACTACAGACTAATATCTCTTATGAATATTGATGCAAAATTCCTCAACAAAATACTAGAAAACCAAATCCAGCAATATAAGAAAAAAAATATACACCATGATCAAGTGGGATCCCAGGAATGCAAGGGTGGTTCAATATCCAACATATAATTAATGTAATACATCATATTAATAGAAATTTTAGGCTGGGGGCGGTGGCTCAAGCCTGTAATCCCAGCACTTTGGGAGGCCGAGATGGGCGGATCACGAGGTCAGGAGATCGAGACCATCCTGGCTAACATGGTGAAACTCCATCTCTACTAAAAAAACAAAAAACTAGCCGGGCGCGGTGGCGGGCGCCTGTAGTCCCAGCTACTCGGTAGGCTGAGGCAGGAGAATGGCGTGAACCCGGGAGGCGGAGCTTGCAGTGAGCTGAGATCCGGCCACTGCACTCCAGCCTGGGCGACAGAGCGAGACTCCGTCTCAAAAAAAAAATAGAAATTTTAATTGCATGATCATCTCAATAGATGCAAAAAAAGCATTTGACAAAATCCAACACTTCTGCACAATAAAAGCATTTCACCAAGTGTGAATAGATGAGAACTTCCTCAACCTGAAGAATGACATCTACAAAAAACTTACAGTTAATATCCATAATGTGGTGAAAGACTGCATGCTTTCCCCCTAAGATCAGGAACAAGGCGAAGATACTTGTTTTGCGGTTTCTGTTCAACATTGTGCTAGAGGTTGTAGCCAAAGCAATTAGGCCCAGGAGCTCAGGCCTGCAATGAGCCGTATTCACACCACTGCACTCCAGCCTGGGTGACAGAGTGAGACTTTGTTTCAAAAAAATAAAAATACAACAATAAAAGAAATAAGAAAACAAGAATGAAGCTAAACCCGTATCTTTCGCCATATACAAAAATCAAATCAAAATGTATTAAGGTCTTAAATCTCAGACCTCAAGCTGTGAAACTACTAAAAGAAAACACTGGGGAAATTCTCTAGGATACTGGTCTGTGTGAAGATTTCTTGAGTAATACCCCAAAAGTACAGGCAACTAAAGCAAAAATGGACAAATGGGATCACATTTTAAAAGTGGCCAGGTACAGTGGCTCATGCCTGTAATCCCAGCACTTTGGGAGGCCAAGGTGGGCAGATCATGAGGTCAGGAGATCGAGACCATCGTGGACAACATGGTGAAACCCCATCTCTACTAAAAATACAAAAATTAGCTGGGCATGGCGGCACATACCTATAATCCCAGCTACTTGGGAGGCTGAGGCAGGAGAATCACTTGAACCTGGGAGCTGGAGGTTGCAGTGAGCCAAGATTACGCCACTGCACTCCAGACTAGTGACAGCTAGACTCCGACTCAAAAAAAAAAAAAACCTTAAAATGCTTCTGCACACAAAAGAAAACAATAAAATGGAGAGACAACCCACAGAATGGGAGAAAATATTTGCAAACTCTCCATCTGACAAGGGATTAATAACCAGAATATATAAGGAGCTCAACTCAATAGGAAAAAATGTAATAATTTGATTTTAAAATGGACAAAAGATCTGATTAAACATTTTCCAAAATAAGACGTTCAGGCCAGGCACGATGGCTCACACCTGTAATCCCAACATTTTGGGAGGTCAAGCTGGGTGGATCGTTTGAGGCCAGGAGTTTGAGACCAGCCTGGCCAACATGGTGAAACCCTGTCTGTAGTAAAAATAAAATAATAAAAAAAAATTTTTCAGGGACTTTCTATCTCAGTAAAATTTCTAGGGCTCCAGTGGTGTGGGGCCTGTTGGGATATTGCTTCCAAGGTGAAGGATAAGTTGCCTCATTTGGTCCCTCCTACAACCAAAAAGAGCCACAATGCTTAGTGGGTCTATTTGGATTTTGGAGGCAACACACTCCTCACTTAGATGTGTTTCTCCGGCCCATTTATCCACTGACCCAAAAGGTTGCCAATTTTGAGTGGGGTCCAGAACAGAAGGCTCTGCAACAGGTTCAGGCTGCTGTGCAAGCTGCTCTGCCACTTGGGCCATATGACCAAGCAGATCCAATGGTGCTTGAGGTGTCAGTGGCAGATAGGGATGCTGTTTGGAGCCTTTGGCAGGCCCCCGTAGGTGAATCACAGCAGAGATCTCTAGATTTTGGGGCAAGGCCCTGCCATCTTCTGAAGATAACTACTCTCCTTTTGAGAGACAGCTCCTGGCCTGTTACTGGGCTTTGGTGGAAAATGAACGTTTGATTATGGGTCATGAAGTCACTATGTGACCTGAACGGCCCATCATGAACTGGGTGCTTGCTTTTTTTTTTCCCCCCCCCCGAGATGGAGTCTCGCTGTGTTGCCCAGGCTGGAGTGCAGTGGCGCGATCTTGGCTCACTGCAAGCTCTGCCTCCCGGGCTCACGCCATTCTCCTGCCTCAGCTTCCCGAGTAGTTGGGACTACAGGCGCCTGCCACCTCGCCCAGCTAATTTTTTGTATTTTTAATAGAGACGGGTTTTCACCATTTTAGCCAGGATGGTCTCGATCTCCTGACATCGTGATCTGCCCGCCTCAGAGCACATGCTGGGATTACAGGCATGAACCACCGCGCCCGGCTGAACTGGGTGCTTTCTGACCCATCACCATAAAGTAGGTCGTGCACAGCAGCATTCCATCATCAAAGAGAAGTGGTATATATGTGATTGGGCTTGAGCAGGTCCTGAAGGCACAAGCAAGTTACATGAGAAAGTGGTTCGAATGCCCATGGTCTCCACTCCTGCCACCCTGCCTCCTCTCCCCCAGTCTGCACCAATGGCCTCATGAGGAATTCTCTATGATCAGTGGACAGAGGAAGAGAAGATGAGGGCCTGGTTCACAGATGGTTCTGCACAATATGCAGGCACCACCCAAAAGTGGACAGCTGCAGCATCACAGCCCCTTTCTAGGACGTCCCTGAAGGACAGCAGTGATGGGAAATCTTCCCAGTGGGCAGAACTTAGAGCGGTGCACCTGGTTGTGCACTTTGCATGGGAGGAGAAATGGCCAGATGTGTGATTATGTACTGATTCATGGGCTGTAGACAATGGTTTGGCTGGATGGGGCTTGGAAGAATGGGCTTGGAAGACAATGGTCAGAGGCTTGAAAGAAGCATGATTGGAAAATTGGTGACAAAGAAATTTGGGGAAGAGATATGTGGATGGACCTCTCCAAGAGGTCAAGAACTGTGAAGATATTTGTATCCCATGTGAGTGCTCACCAATGGGTGACTTTAGCAGAGGAGGATTTTAATAATCAGGTGGATAGGATGACCTGTTCTGTGGACACCACTCAGCCTCTTTCCTCAGTCACCCCTGTCATTGCCCAATGGGCCCATGAACAAAGTGGCCATGGTGGCCAGGATGGAGGTTACGCATGGAGATTCAGCAACATGGACCTCCACTCACCAAGGCTGACCTGTCTACAGCCACTGCTGAGTGCCCGATTTGCCAGCAGCAGAGACTAACAGTGAGCCCTCAATATGGCACCATTCTTTGAGGTGAGCAACCTGGTGGCAGGTTGATGATATTGGACCTCTTCCATCATGGAAGGGGCAGAGGTTTGTCCTCACTGGAACAGACACTTATTCCTGATATGGGTTTGCCTGTCCTGCATGCAATGCTTCTGCCAAGACTACCATTCTGTGGACTCACGGAATGCCTTATCCACCGTCATGGTATTCCACACAGCATTGCCTCTGACAAAGGCACTCACTTTACAGCTAAAGAAGTATGGCAGTGGGCTCATGCTCATGGAATTCACTGGTCTTACCATGTTCCCCATCGTCCTGAAGCAGCTGGATTGATAGAACGGTGGAATGACCTTTTGAAGTCACAATTGCAATGCCAACCAGGTGACAATACTTTGCAGGGCTAGGGCAAAGTTCTCCAGAAGGCTGTGTATGCGCTGCATCAGCGTCCAATATATGGTCCTGTTTCTCCCATAGCCAGGATCCACGGGTCCAGGAATCAAGGGGTGGAAGTGGAAGTGGCACCACTCACCATCACCCCTAGTGATTAAGTAGCAACATTTTTGCTTCCTTTTCTCACGACATTACGTTCTGCTGGCCTAGAGGTCTCAGTTCCAGAGGGAGGAACACTGCCACCAGGAGACACAACGGTTCCATTAAGCTAGAAGTTAAGATTGCCACCTGGACACTTTGGGATCCTCCTACCTTTAAGTCAACAGGCTAAGAAGGAGTTACGGTGTTGGCTGGGGTGATCGATCTGGACTATCAAGATAGAATCAGTCTCAGCCAGGCGCGGTGGCTCACGCCTGTAATTCCAGCACTTTGGGAGGCCGAGGTGGGTGGATCACTTGCAGCCAGGAGTTCGAGACTAGCCTGGGAACATGGTGAAACCCTGTCTCTACAAAAGATACAAAAATTGGTGGGGCACAGTGGCTCATGCCTGTAATCCCAACACTTTGGGAGACCAAGGCAGGCAAAGTCAGGAGATCGAGACCATCCTGGCTAACATAGTGAAGCCTCATCTCTACAAAATACAAAAAATTAGCCAGGCATGGTGGCGGTTGCCTGTAGTTCCAACTACTTGGGAGGCTGAGGCAGGAGAATGGTGTGATCCCGGGAGGCGGAGCTTGCAGTGAGCTGAGATCCTGCCACTGCACTCCAGCCTGGGCGACAGAGCAAGACTCAAGTCTCAAAAAAAAAAGATGGAATCAGTCCCTTACTGCACAACGGAGGTAAGGAAGAGTAAGCATGGAATACAGGAGATCCATCGGGCATCTCTTAGTATTACCACGCCCTGTGATTAAAGTTAATGGGAAACTACAACAGCCCAATCCAGGCAGGACTACAAATCACCCAGACCCTTTAGGAATGAAGGTTTGGGTCACTCCACCAGGAAAAAAACCCACCACAACCTGCTGAGGTGCTTGCTGAAGGCAAAGGGAATACAGAATGGGAAGTAGAAGAAGGTAGGCATCAATACCCGCTACGACCATGTGACCAGCTGCAGAAACCAGGACTGTTAATTGCCGTATTTCCTCCTTTTGATGAAAACATTGGTGCATGTATACACTAGTACTAAGAAAATCTCTTCATTTTGTTTCCTTTCTCCTTTATCATGTGACATAAGATTTACTGACTTCACATCAACATTTGTTACCTTGGCCGGGTGCAGTGGCTCACGCCTGTAATCCCAGCGCTCTGGAAGGCAGAGGCAGGCAGATCACCTGACGTCAGGAGTTCGAGACCAGCCTGGCCAACATGGCGATACCCCGTCTCTACCAAAAATATAAAAATTAGCCGAGCACGGTGGTGGGCGCCTGTAATCCCAGCTAATCAGGAGCCTGAGGTGGGAGAATCGCTTGAACCCGGGAGGCGGAGGTTGCAGTGAGCCAAGATTGTACCACTGCACTCCAGCCTGGGGAACAGAGTGAAACTCCCATTTCAAAAAAAAGTATTGGTACCTTTATGTAATAGTATTTGGGTTGGGGATTGGTGCATTTCCGGTTATATGAAGGATCGTTGTATTATGTTAGATGTAATTGTGACTTTATTTTTGTCTTTATTTGAAGATTATCATCTCAGGAATATGTATGGGTTCAAGTTGACAAGGGGTGGACTCGTGATGGTTAATACTGAGTGTCAACTTTTGGATTGAAGGATACGAAGTATTGATCCTGGGCGTGTCTGTGGGGGTGTTGCCAAGGAGATTAACATTTGAGTCACTGGGCTGGGAAAGGCAGACCCACCTTCAGTGTGGGTGGGCACCATCTCATCAGCTGCCAGTGCTGCTAGAACATAAGCAGGCAGAAAAACGTGAAAGGAGAGACTGGCCTGGCCTCCCAGCCTACATCTTGGCCTTGAACATGGGACTCCACGTTCTTCAGTTTCAAAACTTGGACTGGCTCTCCTTGTTCCTCAGCCTGCAGATGGCCTATTGTGGGAACTTGTGATCGTGTGAGTCGATACTTAACACACTCCCCTTTATGGATCTATCTATTCCATTAGTTCTGTCCCTCTAAAGAACCCTAACACAGCCAGGCTCCCACTGACCCCCTTGTCTTGGTGCCTTGGCAGAAGGCAACAGCAGGAGCGTTTTCCCGTGCCAGCTGCTGTCAATACTGCTCAGTCCCTGCACCCCAGCTTCCAACACACATTCTCAGAGCAGTCACAGTAGCAAGAACGTTTATTATAAAAATAGGTGGATAGAGTAAGTGTGCTTTAACTTCCGGACAGATGACAGTGCTACTGCGATGCAGTTTCTCAGGGCAGACATGCGGCTCTGCAGTGGCGGGGGCGGCCCCCCTAGTGTGATGCGCAGCCGCAATACTCCATTTGACAAACCTCCTGGTTCAAGGCAGAGAGGAGACACCTTATTCTACAGAACAGGATGGGGCTTCCACCCTAAGGACCATACAAGTGACCCCCATAGGCAGCTACCCCTTTCTGGTAAGCTGCAGCATGCCCAGGTGCAGGCTAGGGGAGGGGCTGGTACGCTAGCACTAGATTGCTCTGGCTTCAGCCTGATGGAGACACAGACCAGGACCTCCCTCTGCCAGATGCTCCTAACCCCATCTCCACCTCCAGCCTCCAGCCTCACTGGCAGTTCCCCGTGACCCAGCCTGTTCCATAGCCAAAGGGGGACCAAAGGGAATGATCACAGTGCCCCGCACCTATTTAGGGGCCTTGGATCTCAGGAGAGCTCAACCCATGGCATCTGAGAGTACCCACCCTGTCCCTGAGGGCAGCTGCACCGGGCCAGGGGGCCGTAAGGGCACGGGTGAGTCTCAGTCACTGGCAGCACTCAGCCACATGCCTGAGGAGCTCTTCACCTTGCTCGTCACTGAAGCACTCCAGGCAGTGAGGGCACTGAAGGTCCCCCTGGCCTCTCTGGGCCATGCCAGGATGCCCGCCCTCTGCAGGGGGTTCCAACTGCTGGGCCCCAGTCCCAGGCCTCCAGCCACCAGGCACCATAAGCTCCAATGCATCAGTGGCCAAGTACTTGGCAGCTTTGCTCCCAGCATGGATCCGGCAGGCGTCTGGCTCCCGAGAATCCTGGAGAAAAGGCAAAGGTCTATTTACATGGGCTGTGCTGAAGGTCACAAAGTCTGGTCTCAGGTTCCAGCAACTAGAGGTACTTCATCTCTCCCTGAGCGGAACTTCAGTCCCTCACTTTGCTTCCTGCTGTGCCCCAGAGCCCAGACAAGGGGGTGCTCAGTGAATGACTGAGGAGATCGCACCCACGCTCCTTCATGCGCTCATGAAGAAACAGGCCCTAGTGTGGTCCACTCCACAACCCCTTGGTGGAAGTCCTGTTCAGTTGGACCCATCGGCCCTAGGAGACCTGACTGATAAGTTGGCCCTGATGATGTAGCCCACACACCACTACAGAGTGGAGGTGGCAGAGCCTCTGGTGGGGAGCTGGGAAAACTGAGTCCAAACCCTACTCTGTACCTCCTCTGTGGGGCTTGGGGGTGCTCAGCACTCTGGGGCTCAGGAGGTCCTTCAGTAGCAGCAAGAGGTATCCCTGGCTTGGCCCCACCAACCACTTGGCACGGCCTGGCACACGTTCTCCAAACATCCATCCTGAAGCACCGCAGCCTGCGGCCCTCACTGCTTGTCTGCGAACTTCATTCCAGTAGGCCTTGGTGCTTCCACTTCCTGTCTGAATGTGGACTTTCCCAGTGGGACTACAGCTTATCACCCAAGCTTCAGCACCACTGTCCCTGGCTGTGCCACCTAGGGACTGAGCAACCCTCGAGGGGCCACAGGCTACTGTTGAAAGGGACACAGAGGCCACTTAGTACAAAGTCTGTAGGCCCCACCAGAAACTTGACCCTCAGGGGTAAGAATCTGGGCCTGCAAGTCTGGAACCAGTTCCTCGGGTCCGAAATCTTTGAGAGGTGGCCTGAGACCATCCTCATGATTGTACCACCAGTGATCCTTCAATCCAAATCACATGCTTCCTTGAATTCGTGAAGGCCAGAAAACCCACAGTTAAAACCAAATCCCAGGAAAACCCACATGTAGGTCTGTTGCAAGATGTTCCCATTCCTGCCTAGGGGACATGCTGAAGAATCCCTGTGCCAGGGACTTAGGAGAATCTGAAATTGGGGGATGGGGAGCCGCCCATACACATTCCATTCTGTGATGCCAAGAAGGCTGCGGGGGCTGGGCAGGGGCTTGAGGCAGGGCCTGCTGTGGCTGGTGAAGCCTCCAGTGCCTCCTTGTCAGCCTGTGAACTTAACGGAAGAAGACACAGTGCCCCGCCAGGTTCCTCCTCCCTCATGCACAAGTACAAACAGCTGCCTGTGTCTAGCCCTGTGCTGCAGACTTAGTCCAAGGGTGTGTTAGAAAAGGTGTCCACCATGACTCTCCTGTGCCCTTCAAGCAGAGAATCAGAAGCCACTGAGGCCCAGTGGCTGCTTGGAGCAGGGCAGTGGGGTGGCCTCGCAGCCCCAGGATCCCTGTTCACACCCTGAAACACGGGGCAGCTCAGCTTGGCCTCCCAGCTCCAGCCCGGGGTGCATCGTTTCTCAAGAGGTATCACTACTGTTCAGGCTATGCCAGGAGAGGAAGCTCTTTGAGTGGGGCCCAAGGCCATTCCCAGGGCCAAAATTGTGTTAGATACTTGATGAGGAGCTAAATAAACAAACTTCTCCTGGATTTTTTTTTTTTTTTGAGACCGAGTCTGGCTCTGTCGTCCAGGCTGGAGTGCAGTGGCGTGATCTCGTCTCACTGCAAGCTCTGCCTCCCAGGTTCACACTATTCTCCTGCCTCAGCCTCCCAAGTAGCTGGGACTACAGGCGCCCACCACCACGTCCTGCTAATTTTTTGTATTTTTAGTAGAGATGGGGTTTCACTGTGTTAGCCAGGATGGTCTCGATCTCCTGACCTCCTGATCCTCCCGCCTTGGCCTCCCAAAGTGTTGGGATTACAGGCGTGAGCCACTGCGCCCAGCACTTCTGGAGTTTTGCAAAGCACGTCAGTGAGGAGAAGGAAGAGACCATGGGTCATACACTGAAGAACCTCACCGGTTCCCATTCACGCCAGGTCTCCCTCAAGGTACCCCATGGTAGGAAGAGCACTGAGCCCAGGGGTGGAGTGAGGGGCCCCTGGCCTGCAAGGCCCAGCTCCACGTGCCAGGCTGAGCTGGGGGATGTTACTGGACACCCAGGGCCATCATATCTACGTGAGAGGGTAGGCAGGGTTCCCGCCTCACAGACAGGTCAGGACATGTATGGAGCTCACACTTTGAGGCCCGAGACATGCCCTCTGACTGCATGACAGTGACGGACGGGCCCTGAGAACAGCCACCTGTCCTCAGGCCGCCATGCCAGCGTCCTCCATAACTAAACAGTATAACAGGGAAGCTTTCCATGACCACGCCCAGGTACTAGGCCAGGTGGCTCTCCCCAGAGCAGGGAGGGGCCCACCACAACCCTCATCACCAGCAAATCAGGGCCTTGGCAGACACAGAAAGGCTCTAAACTCATGAGAAGGAAAACAAAAACGCTAAACCTAAGCAGGAAGAAAAACGCCGTCAGACTCTACCTGTCTCCAGGACACCTGGTGCAGCAGAGAGCTGACCCTCTCCTCCAGTTCTTGAATCCTACTTTGAGCCCGTTCCCGATCGGCCCTTTCTGACATGAAGTCATCCTTGTAAGCGAGAATCTGAAGAGGCAAGACACACATTCCTGCTCAAGCAAAGAGAAAGTACCCCCCAGGCTTCTCCCACCCCCACCATGACCACTGCCCACTCAGTGCCACCAAGCCTTCAGCCCAGCCTGTCCCATGATTTTGGCCACCACCAGCCAGCAGCCATCTGGTTGGTGCCGTCCAGAGCCCGAGGGACAGACACCTGCTGTTCCAGCATCTGCACCCGCTCCAGTGCAGCGTCCCGGGCCGTCCTGGAGGCCGCCAGCTCCTGCTTCACTTCTGCACAGTCGTTTATTTTCTCTTCCAACTGTCTGTTGAGCCGGGAGATCTCCTTCCTCATCAGCTCGGGCTCATGTGGGGTCTGCAGCCCCCTGAGCTGCGCATGGAGCCCCCTCACATATTCGTCCCTGCTGGCGTCGTAGCGCTGCCACTTGGCATTGAGGTCTTCAACCTGAGGAGGTGGAGCCAGAAAGCTCACGGCGAAGGCAGCTGACAGAGCTGCTCAAGCCACACCCAGGGGGACTATTCATCAGCAGTGATTTGCTGAGTGAGCGTTTCCTCTTAAATGGAAGCTGCCCCTCCCTGTTCCGTAGAGAGCAGACACTAGGCCCACTAGAGAATCCCGAGGCACCGTGATGACACCCGTACGCAACCAGCATAAACAGAGGTGCACTTGGTGCAGCTTTTCTTTTTTTTTTTTTTTTTTTTGAGACAGAGTCTCACTCTGTCGCCCAGGCTGGAGTGCAGTGGTGCGATCTCAGCTCACTGCAAGTAGCTGGGACTACAGGCGCCCACCACCACGCCCGGCTAATTTTTTTGTATTTTTAATAGAGACGGGGTTTCACCGTGGTCCCGATCTCCTGACCTCGTGATCCACCCACCTCGCTTTTCTGTCTTAGAAAAGGTACCTCCTGCTGCTAATTCTTGCATCTCCTTTACTGACTTGTGGATTAATTTTAGGGGATGGAGACGGACAGGACATATCCTGTACGTCGTTTTAGGCAAAAAAGTCCAGTCTCTAGGGACTGTGTGTATCAAGTCATAGTGGCCAGAGGGCGGGGGCAACCTCTGGGCCTCAGCCAAGGAAAGAACCCTCACTCACAGTTTGTAAGCCACGTGTTCTCAAACAAAATGTGAAAGACACTCACGTGAGTCACCTTCTGTTTTAACAGTCGATTTTCTTCCTGCAACTTCTCAATAACACTCTGGACAGAGGTGTGCCCACCTGTATGTTCTGACTGCATGAGGAAGGGACAGAGAGAAGACAATCTGTCACATACAGCAAGAGGGGAGAAAGCTAGACCCAGAGGCTGAGGCCACAGATGATCACTGCATCCCCCAAGGCAGCGGGTAGTGATCATTCATTTGGTAGAGAAGCAAAGCAGGGACAAGGGACCACCTTCTCCCTGCCCAGGCCCACCCCTACCAGGCCCAGGCCAGAGCCCAGACGGAGGGTCTTCAGGCCACATCACCTTTGACACCGTCCTTATCCCATCCTACCTACCAGTTTGAGCTGTTTGTCTTTTAAATATTTGGAATGTAAATATTCTAAAGTCATGATGTCTACAGGGATTGGCACACCAGACACGATCAAGTCTTCTCTTTGCCAGAGGTTTGCCATTATCATAGACAGCAGGGAGGGCAGGAAGCCGAATCCCATTGTAAACCAGAGGATCTCCAGCGAGGGGGCTCTCAGCTGCCCAGGGTGGGCCTGGCCGTGCACCCTGCTTACCTCCTTTGGAGCCCATGTTACTGTCCTGTCTGCAGACAATGGGGTTCAACCAGGTGATTCTGGACACAGCAATCTAACCTCTGGCCCACGCAGGGTCAGGAGTCATGGAAGCCACAGCCCAAACCAACCCCCACTAACAACTAGAGACCTGAACGAGAAGTCTCATGAAACTCGTGTGTACTCTAGAATTCTGACTGTATATCAGTGACATAATTTTTGAGAATTCCCCCCGAGTGACAAAGGAAGTGCATGTCCTAACGCAGCCTACACCGGGAAGCCCCGGGTGACTCAGCTGAGTTCAGGGCTTGGAAGTGACACTTATTTAGAGACTGTGACGAGGGCCTACGCTGCCACTGGCCCCACCCCCGCCTCAGGCTCAACACTGTGTGTGGCTCCTTTCAACTCCCCAGAGGGAAATGACACGCTGACTCAAAATCAGACCAGAACACCCGGCCTCCGCCCCGACGGCACTTTCTTTTGGTTTCTGAATGCGGCTGTGTCCTTTCTGAGGTTCCCCGCCTGGAATCCACCCAGCTGAGGTGGGCAGTTCTCAGACCAAGCTTCTCCCCAGTGGGCGCCTTGGTGAGGCTGCCGATGGGTGCGGGATGTACTGTCTGACGCAGAACATCCCAGCGTGTGTGTTTCTGCATGAACCTTGGTGCTGCCTCAGAGAACTGCCTAGAAAGGACCCGAGCGAGAGGCCCTGTGCCCGGCAGTGCGAGTGAGGTGGCGCCTCAGCCTGGGTGGGATGTGCAGAGTGCCTCCATTTCCCCGCCTGCCACACACAGACACCACGGGCACCAGCGAGATGGAAGGTGGCTGGCTCACACTGGCCACAGCACCTGGCACACACATGCCGTGGCCCGCTGCTCCCTACTCTTCTGCCTAGGAGCCTCCTGGTTTCTCCTGATGCTGAAACTCCCACAGTCCCTCTCTCTCCCACTGGACCCCACAGAGAGCTACAGCCCAGATCCAGCCTATCCTGGAGGTCCAGTGAACCCTTCTTTGGCCCTCACTGTCACCTGGCACCGCTGTCCCCTGCTTTCATGAGGAGGCTGTGGCCCTGAGCCAGGTCTCCAAGCTTGTGGGAGGTCATGCTGCTGGCAAGGACATGCCTAACGCCAGCTTTGGAGATGGCGGTTCCAGCTGTGCCCGGATCCACTCAGACACACTGAGCCTGCCGAAGGCGACTCACGGCCCTTCCGGGAGTTCTGGGTGTGGAACTGGAGGCACTCCCTGTCCCCAGCAGTACCACCCGGCTCTGCTTCAGTTTCCTCAGATGAGGAGGATGTGACTGCACTTCCTCCAGGCAGCTCTGCCACCCTCATGTCTTCCTCCTCATCCTCAGCTGAGGCAGATGAAAGCCAGGTGCCACCTCCCACCTGGGAGCAAGGTCAGCTACAGGCCTGGTGCTGGGCAGTGCGGTGGCTGCCTGCTTTCCTATTACACTGTGCATGTTCCATCATTTTAAAAGAAACCCTTGGATGACCGAGCTTTGTCCCGTCAGCTGACTCTCGCTGCTGAGAACAGACTGGGTCCTGGGACAGCCCCTGGCCTCTGTGATCGGGGCCTGTAGGCAATGCTCCCAGTACACAGGGTTCTTCACCACAATCTTACACTGTGGCCTACCTGGTCAGGACTTCTCTCCCCCACATTCCTGTGTGCATGCTGTCGTTCATCCAGACACTTGGCCAGATGCTGACACATGTGGGCAGTGGCGGTCAGTGTCCTCCGTAGCTGATGGGTCTCGTTGGCCAAGGAGCGGCACAGGACATCACTGGCGGCCCGGGCGCGCTCCCCTTCCGCCATGCTCCTCCGTAGCAGGACGACTTCCTTCTCTCGCTCGTGCTGGGGCTGGCTCAGTAGCTGCTGCATCTCCCTCTCTTTTTCTTCTAGTCGTTCAGTCAGCCTCTCAATTTCCTAAGTGGAAGATTTAAAAGCACAGTTTACTGAATTAAAAGAAGCAGTGTTGAGAGCAAATGTTCAGAAAGCAAAAGGAGACCTGGCATGGATGCCCCAGCAGCAGACACAAACACACTCGCTCCAAAGTCGGGCATCTGAACTAACAATTACTCACTCAGAAGTCGGGCATTTGAACTATTAACTCTGGAGTTTTTCAGCCTACAATGTTCTGTTCTGAAACTTCATCTTAAATTTTTTTTTTTTTTTTTTTTTTTTGAGACAGAGTCTCACTCTGTTGCTCAGGCTGGAGTGCAGTGGCATGATCTCAGCTCACTGCAACCTCCACCTCCCAGATCCAAGTGATTCTCCTGCCTCAGCCTCCACAGTAGCTGGAATTATAGGCGCCCACCACCACACCCGGCTAATTTTTGTATTTTTTTTTTTTTTGAGATGGAGTCTTGCTCTCACCCAGGCTGGAGTGCAGTGGCACAATCTCGGTTCACTGCAAGCTCCGCCTCCCAGGTTCACGCCTTTCTCCTGCCTCAGCCTCCCGAGTAGCTGGGACTACAGGTGCCCGCCACCATGCCCAGCTAATTTTTTGTATTTTTAGTAGAGACGGGGTTTTACTGTGTTAGCCAGGATGGTCTCCATCTCCTGACCTCATGATCGACCCACCTCGGCCTCCCAAAGTGCTGGGATTACAGGCGTGAGCCACCGCGCCTGGCCCAATTTTTGTATTTTTAGTAGAGACAAGGTTTCACCATGTTGGCCAGGCTAGTCTTGAATTCCTGACCTCAGGTGATCTGCCCGCCTCGGCCTCCCAAAGTACTAGGATTATAGGCGTGAGCCACCATGCCCAGCCCTTTTTTTTTTTTTTGAAGCAGGGTCTCACTGTCACCTAGGCTAGAGTGCAGTGGCACAATCATGGCTCCCTGCAGCCTCGGCCTCCCCAGGCCCAAGCGATTCTCCATCCTAACCTGAGTAGCTGGGACTACAGGCACGTGCCACTGTGCCTGGCTAACATTTTTGTATTTTGTAGAGACGGGGTTTTGCTGTGATGCTCAGGCTGGTCTTGAACTCCTGGACTCCAGCGATTCAGCCGCCCTGGCTTCCCAAAGTGCTGGGTTGACAGTGTGGGCCACCGCACCCCGCCAAATTCTGTTTTCACAAGCAAGCGCATCATTTTAGATTTCATATCATCAAGATGTTGTTTTGAAATGAGGGTCTCGGCCGGGCGCGGTGGCTCAAGCCTGTAATCCCAGCACTTTGGGAGGCCGAGATGGGCGGATCACGAGGTCAGGAGATCGAGACCATCCTGGCTAACACGGTGAAACCCCGTCTCTACTAAGAAATACAAAAAATAGCCGGGCGAGGTGGCGGGCGCCTGTAGTCCCAGCTACTCGGGAGGCTGAGGCCGGAGAATGGCGTGAACCCGGGAGGCGGAGCTTGCAGTGAGCTGAGATCCGGCCACTGCACTCCAGCCTGGGCTACAGAGCGAGACTCCGTCTCAAAAAAAAAAAAAAAAAAAAAAAAAGAAATGAGGGTCTCGCTATATATAGCCCAGGCTGGTCTTCAACTCCTAGGCTCAGGCAAATCCCCCCACCCCAGCCTCCGGAATAGCTGGGACTACAGGCTCAAGCCACTACACGCAGTTTTCATCAAATTATCAAAGTGGCAATTCCAAGCACTTTTTTGATAGGAAAGGTAGAAACTCCACTGTAGTGGGTAACCCCCAAAAGATGTCCACAACCAAACCCCCCATTCCCCAGTATCTGGGAACAAAACCTTATTTAGAGATAGGGTCTTTGCAGATGTAATTAGTTAAGGTGAGGACAAACTGGATTAGGACGGGACTGGTGTCCTAAGAAGAAGACGGAAGTCTGGACAGACACACGGAGAGAAGGAGGCCATGTGACAACAAAGATATGAGTGACATCTTGTCTTGTAGATAAAGGCCAAGGAACACCAATGATTGGCGGCCCCCACAGGAAGCTGAAGAGGCGAGGAAGCGCGTTCTTCCCTAGAACCTTCAGAGAGAGCCGATGCCTTGGTTTCCGGCTTCTGGCCTCTAGAACTGTGAAAGATTCAATTGCTGTTGCTGGAAGCCCCCCGGTTTGTGTTACTTTGTTACAGCAGCTCTAGGAAATTAACACACCCAACCCCAATTACTTCTTAAAGAAATGAAAGAGGTTCTTAAAATGACAATTTTTTTTGAGACAGGGTCTTGCCCTGTCACCCAGGCTGGAGTACAGTGGTGCCATCATGGTTCACTGCAGCCTCGACCTCCCAAGTTCAAGTGATCCCCTTGCCTCAGCACCCTAACGAGTTGGACTACAAGTGCAGGCCACTGTACCTAGCTAATTTCTCTATTTTTTGTAGAGACAAGGTTTCACCATGTTGCCCAGGCTGGTCCTGGACTTGAGTGATCTGCCTGCCTCAGCTTTCCAAAGTGCTGGGATTACAGGCAAGAGCCACCACATCTGACCTGACAATTTTTTAATACCTGGCCTTAAATTTGTGCTTTTCCATTTTCAAAGACTCCTCCAAAATAAACAGTACATTACATGAAGGAGGTGAAGCAGGCACAACTAGTCCATCCCACAAGTGAAGAAACAGTTTCAGAAAAGTCAGGGAGGAGCCCAAGCTTCCCCTAGAAGCGGCAGAAGGGTCCAGCCTCTGTCTCTAGTACTTGAGGTGAGAAGAAACAGAGACCGGGAACCTAGAATGTTCTCATCACAATGGAACAAAATACTAAGCCCTATTACTGCAGGAACCCTGATTATTCTTTTTTTTTTCTTTTTTTTTTTTTTTGAGACAGGGTCTGGCTCTGACACCGAGGCTGCAGTAGAGTAAATCAAAGCTCACCAAAGCCTTGAACTCCTGGGCCCAAGCGATCCTCCCATCTCAGCCTCCCGAATAGCTGGGACCACAGGCTCGAGGTCAAGGCTGCAGGGGGCCGTGATGGTGTCAGTGCACTCTAGCCTGGGTGACAGTGAGACCCTCTTCAGGGATAAAAGACTTGGGGCAAAACCCGACTTCTGTTTCTGTTTTTTTCAATACAGACAGGGTGTTGCTATGTTGCCTAGGCTGGTCTTGAACTCCTGGCCTCAAGCAATCCTCCTCCTGCCTCAGCAGAAGTCACTGTGCCCAGGTAAAATCTGATTTCGGAGCCTCCTTCCTACGCTGGTCAAATGCTGACAGCAGGAGAAGCAAACGACCCACCAACAGGAGGGCGGCAGGCCCACAGCCCAGAGATCCTGACGGGCGGCTCTCTCTCACCTCCCACCTTAGTACTCAACACTGAGCCCAGCCCCACACAGATGCCCAGTAAATGGGAATATGACTGGGCCATACAGAGACACAGCAGGACCCAGGCTCTATGCTCAACCCATGGGGGCAGACCAGCCCTGCCAACGGCTGCCCCACATATCCTCCCCTTAGCAGCATGTAGGGCCCCAACACCCCTCCAGCCCCCAGGGTTCTGGCATTTGTCCCTGGCTCTGAAGTTGCAGAGGTGTGCGCTGGTTTACCTGTCTGAGTGCCTTGTCCAGTTAGTAACAGTTCTTAGGACACAACAGCACCTCGACCACTGTGGCCAGAAAGCAAGGTATGTGCTGGAGTTGTGGCTCTACACACACGGGCACGGCACATGGACTAGTCAGCAATGGGGCGGCCATCTCTCAGGAAAGCATGTCGCTGGGACCCACAACTCCACGCTCCACGCGCAGAACAAAAGTGTCAACAGCTCTATTCATAGTCTTGTGGATTGGCCTTAAAAACAAGAGGCACAGGCTGGGCGTGGTGGCTCACGCCTGTAATCCCAGCACTTTGGGAGGCTGAGACGGGCGGATCACGAGGTCAGGAGATCGAGACCATCCTGGCTAATATGGTGAAACCCCATCTCTACTAAAAACAGAAAAATTAGCCAGGCGTGGTGGCGAGTGCCTGTAGTCCCAGCTACTCAGGAGGCTGAGGCAGGAGAATGGTGTGAACCCGGGAGGTGGAGCTTGCAGTGAGCCAAGATCACGCCACTGCACTCCAGCATGGGCGACAGAGCCAGACTCCGTCTCAAAAATAAAAATTTAAAAAAAAAAAAAGAGGCACAGTGGCCTCTTGGCTTACAGGGCTGCTGTAACAAAGTACCACAAACTTGGTGTCTTAAACAACAGAAGCGTATTCTCCCAAAGCCTGTAATCCCAGCACTTTGGGAGGCCAAGATGGGAGGATCACTTGAGCCCAAGGGTTGGGACTAGCCTGGGCAACATGGCAAAACCCGGTCTCTACAAAAAATACAAAAAACATTAGCCAGGCAGGGTGGCGGGCACCTGTAGTCCCAGCTACTCGGGAGGCTGAGGCAGGAGGATCACTTAAGCCTGGGAGGTCAAGGCTGCAGTGAGCTATGATCATGCCACTGCCCTCCAGTCTGGGCAACGGAGTGACCCTGTCAAAAAGAGGGGAGGGGAAAGGAGGGGAGGAGAAAAGAAAAGAAAGGAAGAAAGAAACAAGGAAAGTGGCTGGGTGCGGTGGCTCACGCCTGTAATCCCAGCACTTTGGGAGGCTGAGGTGAGTAGATCACGAGGTCAGGAGTTCAAGACCAGCCTGGCCAACATGGTGAAACTCCGTCTCTACTAAAGATACAAAAAATTAGCCAAGGCCGGGCGAGGTGGCTCAAGCCTGTAATCCCAGCACTTTGGGAGGCCGAGACGGGCGGATCACGGGGTCAGGAGATCGAGACCACCCTGGCTTACATGGTGAAACCCCGTCTCTACTAAAAAATACAAAAACACTAGCTGGGCGAGGTGGCGGGCGCCTGTAGTCCCAGCTACCCGGGAGGCTGAGGCAGGAGGATGGCGTAAACCCAGGAGGCAGAGCTTGCAGTGAGCCGAGATCCGGCCACTGCATTCCAGTCTGGGCAACAGAGCGAGACTCCGTCTCAAAAAAAAAAAAAAAATTCATTAAAATGTTCCTTAAATAATTAAAAATCCCATGCTGGGCATGGTGGCTCATGCCTGTAATCCCAGCACTTTGGAAGGTCAAGGCAGGAGGATCACTGGAAAGAAGGAGTTCTAGACCAGCCTGAGCAACACAGCAACATTCTGTCTCTACCAAAAAAAAAAAAAAAGTAAACAAAATTAGCCAGGTGTGATGGCAAACTCCTGTGGTCCCAGCTATATGGGAGGGTGAGGCAGGAGGATCACGTAAACCCAGGAGGTTGAGGCCGCAATGAGCCGTGTTTGTGCCACTGCACTCCAGCCTGGGTGGCAGAGTGAGACCCTGTCTCAAAATAAATAAATAAATGAAAATCCCAAAACAAAACCTACATGCTCACATGCTGGTAAGACAGGACCAGGGCCAGTAATACTGGGACCACAGACCTAATTCTATCTGAGGCTACCAGGAAGCTGTAATAAGCTGCTTGGTGAGTGGCCAGATACGTAGGACACAGGGGACACATGTGAGCTGAACACCAATGGCCACCAGACTGCAAGTATACTGCTCTGGTTGTGAGGTCCCTGCATCCTCTGTCCCACCAACATTCTGGAGATGAGTTCAGAGTGGCCCTCCGGGTCCTTGGTCTGTACTCATCTGTGGCTCCTGGTGTCCACAACTCTAAAACCTGTTGGTGCAGACCAGGGGACCGCTAAACTTCCCTTCTGCTCTACTGAGTCGGGATCTACCTTCCAGAAAGAGGGAGAGAGTGCAGTAGTGGAGACACTGGCTGCTGAAAGTATTTTAAATGATGTAGATACTGACAACCTAATATTAAGCAGAACTGTATTGACAGCATGAACATAGCCATGCCAAGTGTACACAGAGGAAAAACAGGAAGAAGGCATGCCAAGAGATTGACACTAGTCATCCCTGCACTGGGGGATTACAGTGGCTATTTTATTCTTTATTTTTCAGATATTCAAAATTGCTTTTATAATTTTTTTTTTAAAGGCATGTTTCTTTTTCTCTCTAAAATTAGGCTGTGGGGCCAACCCTGGAAACAAAAACTACCTTTTGCAGGCTACTGCCTTTGCAGGTTTAGTTTCTTTCCTGGGAAAACTAGGATAATAGCCATGAATCAAATGGAATAACAGACGCCAGAGCTCACCCAAATGTTTCAGATGCTTGCAAAGACTATTGCACAAAAAAACCGTTACTCATACTGCTGTGGTGGTGCTTATAGTTTATCACCAAACACAGACATAAACATCACAGACAAGGACAAAGAGAGGAGTTAGGATTTGTGTCTATTTTTTTGAGACGGAGTCTCCCTCTGTCATCCAGGCTGGAGTGCAGTGGCGCAATCTCGGCTCACTGCAAGCTCCACCTCCCAGGTTCACACCATTCTCCTGCCTCTGCCTCCCGAGTAGCTGGGACTACAGGCGTCCACCATGCCTGGCTACTTTCTTGTATTTTTAGTAGACACGGGGTTTCACCGTGTTAGTCAGGATGGTCTTGATCTCCCAACCTCGTGATCCACCCACCTTGGCCTCCCAAAGTGCTGGGATTACAGGTGTGAGCCACTGCACCCAGCCTAGGATTTGTGTCCATTATCAGACACAGGGGCTGCATTTGCCATTGCTCCCAGCATAGAGTTGAAGCGCCACTAGTGAAAGACACATGTATGGGTGAGGGCTGTAAGGGACTCTAGAACACAATGTGAGTACATTGACCTTGGACCCAAGACACACATATGCGCGCACACACACACCATACACACACCATACACACTATACACACACACCATACACACTATACACACACACCATACACACATACACCATATACACCAAACACACACACACCAAACACACACACACCATACACACACCATACACACACACTATACACACACCATACACACACACACCAAACACACACACCATACACATACACACCATACACACACACACCATACACACACACCATACACACCATACACACACACACCCCATACACACACACACCATACACACCATAATACACACACACCATACACACACACACCATACACACCATAATACACACACACCATACACACACACACTCCATACACACACACACCATACACACCATAATACACACACACACACCATACACACCCCTCAGAACGTGTCTCCTGCACAAACACCTCAAAACACCCCTAAGAACCAACCGGAACATACACACTACACACACACACACACAGCATACACACTACACATACACAACCCTCAGAATGTGTTCCCACACACGAACTTCAAAACACCCCTAAGAACCAACCTGAACCTACA
This sequence comes from Theropithecus gelada, assembly GCF_003255815.1. NCBI lineage: Eukaryota > Metazoa > Chordata > Mammalia > Primates > Cercopithecidae > Theropithecus > Theropithecus gelada. The sequence continues at coordinate 2,784,625 of NC_037672.1, forward strand.
CAGCACACACAGAACCCAAGAACTGCACCAACCCCCCTCCTCAGAACCCAGTGCTTCCTCCTCCTCACCAATCCCCCAGGACCCAGTGCCCTCCCAACCTCCCAGTTTCCAGCATTCCTTTATCCCCTTCAGAACCTTGCACCCTCACCCCCTCCAGGCCCCAGAGCCCCCTCACCTCCACCAGGACCTGGTCCCCCCTCAAACCCCCCCAGGACCCGGCACCCCTTCACCCTCCAGGACCCAGCACACCTCAGCCCGTGGTGTCCCATTACCCCTCTCAGGACCTGGTCCCCGTCTCTCCCCTAGGACCCAGGGTCCCCTCACCCTCCAAGACCTGTTGCCCTATCCCCCCCAGGACCCAGTGCCCCCTCACACCCCCCAGGACTCAGTGCCCCCTCTCCGCCCCAGGACCCAGCACCCCTCACTCCCTAGGACCCAGCACTTCCTCAACCCCCTCAAAACCCAGAGCCCCCTCACCCCACCAAGACCTGTGGCCCCCTCACCCACCGTGGCTGCCTCACCCTCCAGGGCCCCCTCACCCCCCAGGACCTGGTACCCCCTTACCCCCAGGACCTGGTGCCCCCTCAACTCCAGGACCTAGCACCCCCTCAATCCCCCAGGACCTGGTGGCCCCTCAACCCTTCAGGACCCCGGGCGCGCTCAACCCCAGGACCCGGTACTCCCTCAACCCCTCAAGACCCAGGACCCGGCACCCCCTCACTTCCCAGGCCCCTCACACCCAGCACCTGGTGCTCCCTCAAGCCGTCAGGACCCGGGGCCCGCTCACCCACCCAAGACCCGGCGGCCGCCACACGCACTCTGGCGCCCGCAGCTCCTCTGGTGCCCGCCCTCGTACCTGGCGCATCTCGGCCTCTGCGGCGCCGCCCTCCTGCCGCCGAAGCTGCTCCCGGAAGCGCGCAACCTGCTCCAGCAGCGCGTCCACCAGGGACGGCGCGGCGTCCCCCTCCAGCGCGGCCAGGCGGGCGCGGAGGCGAGCGATGAGGGCGTCGCGGGCGGCCAGCTGGTCCTGCAGGCGGCGCAGCCGCTGTCCGGCCTCGTGGTACAGGGTGCAGAGCGCGGCGGCTGCGCGCGGGGTCCCCTCCCAGCCGCCCGACCCCGGGTCCCGGGACATGCCTGTAGGCCTGCCCGGGAGGCCGCGCGGCCGCCGGCAACTTCCGCGCCCGGGCCCCGCCGGCTGCCGCCCTTCCCGGAACTTTCCCCGGTGCGCCCCGCCCACCCACCGCAGCCCGGCCCCGCCCTCCGCCGCGCAGCCCCGCCCAACGGCAGCCCGCCCCGCCCCTTCTCGCCCGGCCCCGCCCCTCCTACCGCCGACAGCCCGGCCCCGCCCCTGCCGTCCGCAGCAGCCCAGGAGAGTCGGCCTGGCCCCGGAGGCTGTCCACACCCCAGCTGGTGCTGGGCTTATTCCAGTGGCCCCAAACACGCGCCTCTGAGGAGTTGTGGGAGAGTCGAACTCAGCCCATGGCCCAGGGTTGGGAATTCATCAGCCTCTGATGGAAAGAAGGACGTAAAGACAAGCCCCAAGCGCTGGGGCTGAGTGTGGGTCTGAATCTGCCCGCGAGGCTGCAGGCGTTGTGGCCACAGGAGCCACAGAAACTCCAGGAGCTGAGCTGAGCTCGCAGCGCACCAAGCACGTGTCATGCGTTTCGTCACCTGGGGACACTGAGTTCAGAGAGAGCTCCAACCCCCTGCTCCACTCGCCGCTTTCTTTTTCCTTTCCTTTTTTTTTTTTTTTTTTTTTATGAGATGACTTTTGCTCTGTCATCCAGGCTGGAGTGCAATGGCGCGATCTCGGCTCACTGCAACCTCCGCCTCCCGGGTTCAAGCGATTCTCCTGCCTCAGCCTCCCAGGTAGCTGGGATTACAGGCGCCCGCCACCACGCCCGGCTAATTTTTTTGTATTATTTGTATAGATGGTGTTTCACCATGTTGGCCAGGCTGGTCTTGAACTCCTGACCTCAGGTGATCCACTGGCCTCGGCCTCCCAAAGTGCTGGGATTACAGGCGTGAGCCACCGCAGACGCTGCTTTGTGAGGTGGCTAGTATGCGCCCGCGGGACAACCTTCCTGCTAGATGGTGTTCTTAGAGCAGAGGCAGCAGGAAACCAGCCCCTTCCCACCCTTTCGCTTGTCCATCGCTTTCCTTCCCCAAAATTTCCAAACGCTAGTGTTTTTCCACAGCCCAGTCTTCCCCACAATGATGCCCAAGCACACATGGGCTCTTTCTAAGGTTCCCGACTCGGGATCGAGCAGGGGTCTTCCCTGTGTGCGCGCTTGCCCACAGGCTCCGCCCCTGAGCAGCATCTTGACTTTCTTCCTTTATGTGATCCACAGCCAAGCCTGGGCTGAGCCTGGGAAAACACCCACAAGCTTGTAGAATCAGACAAGCCTATAAGCAAAGCCAGAGCCAGCCAAGTGTTTATGGCCTGGACATTGGGCTACACAGACCTGGCTTTGCTTTGGAAGGCTCCTTCTTACCCATCAGAGCCTGGGCTTCCTCTCAGCAGAAGGAAGGGCAGAGCGAGTGCCCACCCTACCTGGTTGGACGTTGTGGGGACTAGAGGGTGGAGTGTGCATGAAACGCTTGTCCAGTGCAGTGGCTGCTGCACGGCAAGCCCACAGTTCACGTGGCTATGGTTACGAACAATGCCAACTGATTGGCTGGGGCACGGGTGGAAAAAGCAAAACTGGACCCAGAGCTGTTAGAGGCTAATGTGTGGCCTGGGGCAGGTCATTCCAGTGACCTTGAGACTCTGCCTCAACTGTAAAAGGTGCATTTTACAATCCGCAGTCTCTCATCCAACAGCCTTGGGGTCAGGTGTATTGTCTTGTCTTGTATGTATTTATTTATTTATTTATTTATTTATTTATTTTAGACGGAGTCTTAATCTGCCGCTCAGGCTAGAGTGCAGTGGCATGATCTCGGCTCACTGCAACCTCCGCCTCCCAGGTTCAAGTGATTCTCCCACCTCAGCCTCCCAATTAGCTGGGATTGCAGGCACCTGCCACCACGCCTGGCTAATTTTTTGTATTTTTAGTAGAGACGGGGTTTCACCATTTTGGTCAGGCTGGTCTTGAACTCCTGGCCTCAAGTGATCCGCCTGCCTCAGCCTCCCAAGTGCTGGGATTCTAGGCATAAGCCACCATGCCAGGCTGCCAGGTGTATTTTAGAAATGAGGATCTTTGGATTTCAAATAGGTACATATAACTGGGGTAGCCAGCCTCCAAAGAGGATCCCCCACCCTCCAATATCCATGCTCCTGTGTAGTCCCCTCCAATCCACTGGAGAGGGCTGACCTGCGTAACTAAGAGGGTGCTGCAGAAATGATGGAGTGTGACTTCTGCAGCTAGCTCCCACGAGACAGCATGGCTACTGCCTTGCCCGTCTTTCGGAGCTCTGGGGGAAGCCGCCCACCCTATCGTCAAGTAGCCCTGTGAAGAGGTCCATGTGGCAAGGAACTGAGGCTTCATGGCAGGAGCCGGCACCCACTTGCCCACTGCGGTGAAGAAGCCACCTTGGGACTGTATCGCCTGATGCTAGTCAAGCCTTCAGAAGACAGTAGTCCCCACTGACATACTGACTGTGTCTCCATGGGAGACCCTGGACCAGAACCACCTAGCGAAACTGCCCCTGAGTTCCTGACCACAGAAACTGGATGAGATAATATGTGCTTATTGTTGTTTGAAGCTACTACCATCTGGGATAGTTTGTTCTGCAGCCATGGAAACTGAACAGCTAAAATCTGACTCAGTGCTCCCCTGGGGCACAGTACAGCACCACAAAACCAGAGAGATTACAATTTCTGCAAAGACAGGGTGACCATTCAGACTCTGAGATGAAGATCAGAAAAAGCCTTGTAGCTGTTCAAGTCAGATTTTGCACCACCTTTAAGAAAAACATTTTGGGGCCAGGTGCAGTGGTTCATGCCTATAAGCCCAGCACTTAGGGAGGTCAAGCAGGAGGATCGCTTGAGCCCAGGAGTTGGAGCCCAGTGTGGGCAACATAGCAAAACCCTGTCTCTACAAAAAGTTAAAAAAAACTAGGTGGGTGTGAACCATCTGTGCCTGTAGTCCCAGATACTCAGGAGGCTGAGATAGGAGGACTGCTTGAGCCCAGGTGTTTGAGGCTGCAGTGAGCCGTGATTGTGCCACTGCTCTCCAGCCTGGGCCACACAGTGAGACCCTGTCTCTGAGAAAAAAGAAAGAAAGAAAACTATTTTGGGTTTCTGAGCTTTTTAGATTTCAGAATTGCGGATGAGGGATCCCAGTCCTCCAAGAACACTTGTCTTAGAGGGTGTTGTAAATATTCAGTAAGGTCACATGGGAAGTACCCAGCATGCTCTTTCTTGCCTTCAACGCAAATTCAGGTACCGGGCCAGGCACTGGGGACTAATGGGCGGACATTGTAATAGTGGAGACAGATCCTTTTCAAAACAAGAATAATTGCAACATAAGGAAATTTTGTGTAAGGAAAGGAAGGGAAAAACGTGTATAAGGAAACAATAGGCTGGGTGTGGTGGCTCACACCTGTAATTCCAGGACTTTGGGAGGCCAAGGCAGGCAGATCACCTGAGGTCAGGAGTTCGAGACCACTCTGGCCAACGTGGTGAAACCCTGTCTCTACTAAAAATACAAAAATTAGCTGGGCATGGTGGCAGGTGCCTGTAACCCCAGTTAGTAGGGAGGCTGAGGCAGGAGAATCGCTTGAACCCAGGAGGCAGAGGTTGCAATGAGCCAAGATCACACCACTGCATTCCAGCCTGGGTGACAGAGTGAGACTCTGTCTCAAAAAAAAAAAAAAAAAAAAGGAGGAACCTAACTTTAAAGAGGGTGATTAGAGACATAGAGACAAGGTAACGGTCCAGCTCTGCCACCTAAAGGGTGAGAAGGAGCCATGCATGAGAGCTGGCTGAGTTCACAGCTGGGTACAGCCTGGAGTCAGGCAGGAGCTGATACAGGGAGCATTTTCTTTCTTTCCTTTCTTTTCCTTCTTTTTCCTTCCTTCCTTCCTTTTTTCCTCCCTCCCTCCCTTCCTTTCCGCATTCTCTTTCTCTCTTTTTCTTTCAAGACAGGGTTTCACTCTGTCACTCAAGCTGGAGTGCAGTGGCGTGATCTCAACTTCAACCTCCACCTCCCGGGTTCAAGCAATTCTCCTTCCTCAGCCTCCTGAGTAGCTGGGACTACGGGCTTGCACCACCATGCCCGGCTAATTTTTGTATTTTTAGTAGAGACACGGTTTCACCATGTTGGCCAAGCTGGTCTCCAACTCCTGGCTTCAAGTGATCTGCCTGCCTTGGCCTCCCAAAATGCTGGGATTACAGGTGTGAGCCACCACGCCCGGCCAGCATTCACTTCCTGTGTTCTGAAACTTATCTGGATGTGTGCGGGATAGGGTTCATGCAGCAGGCCTAGTGTATTCAACCCTGCACATTCCAAAAAAGGGATTGGTCCTAAACCTTTTGGAATATCCTACCTGATAAGAGTGTCTTTGGTTATGTGGGGGCCTTGGACCACACCAGGTAGTCTAAGCTAACTAGAGGCCTTTGGGTCATGAGCTTGAGCTCTGAAGGAGCTGGAGACCGAGTAAGTCAGGTCAGCCATATAGGCACTCCACACTCTACACCCATGTGACCAACCCCTAATCAAGACTCTGGAGACGAAGGCTCGGGTGAGCTTCCCAGTTTGGCAACATTCCTGGTACTGCCAGGAGAGTGATGTCCTGTGGGTACTGGCACCTGGTCTCCCCCCAGGCCCTGCTCTATGTGCCTTTTTTTGCTTTGCTGATTTTCTTCTGTGTCCTTTTGCTGTAATGAATCATAACTTTGAGTCCTTCTACTGAATCCTCGAACCTGAGGGCTGTCTTGACAACAGAGCTTTTTGCAGCAAATATGTATTTGTGCTAGATGGACTGTTGCTCCCAGCTTTTTTTTTTTTTTTTTTGAGATGGAGTCTCGCTCTGCCGCCCAGGCTGGAGTGCAGTGGCTGGATCTCAGCTCACTGCAAGCTCCGCCTCCCGGGTTCACGCCATTCTCCTGCCTCAGCCTCCCGAGTAGTTGGGACTACAGGCGCCCGCCACCGCGCCCGGCTAGTTTTTTGTATTTTTAGTAGAGACGGGGGTTCACCGTGTTAGCCAGGATGGTCTCGATCTCCTGACCTCGTGATCCGCCCGTCTCGGCCTCCCAAAGTGCTGGGATTACAGGCTTGAGCCACCGGCGCCTGGCCTACTCCCAGCTTTTTACCACCTCCTGCCATGCCCTTTTGCCGTGTGACTTTGGGTACCTGCCCTGGAGTAGACCAAGTCTGTCCCTGCCTGCTTGAGGCTGCGTGGCCAGTGGATATCAGCAGAGGTCATGCAAGGGAAGGCCTAATGCAAGACACCAGCACCCCAGAGGAGCAAGCCCTGGGTAGCCGCTGATCCCAGAATGGATCGGTAGAGTAAACCTGAGCCCCACCCACAGATGAAGCTGCTGAGGCCTGTGTGGTCCCCCTGGCCCTGCTGTTTTCAGACACATCTGCACTCCTTTCTGCGGCTGACTGTGGACCAGCCATTCTGAAAGAGCCCATTACAAACACCAAGTTCTCTCCTGCCTCAGGACTTGGCGCCTGCTGCTTCAGTGCCTGGAACGCCCATTCCTTCCAGTTTTTGCACAAGTGCCACCGGGGGGTAGGGCTCACACAGGGGCACTGTGGCAGGAACTGGATGTGGGCGTCAAGGTGGCCACAGAACAGACGGCTGGGACAGCTCCCCAAAGAGAAGCCCCGAGCTGCCCAACAGGTCCCTCTAAGCCCCACACTTCAGAGGCAGGGCCGCCACGCATGCCTCCTGGGTCACCTCTTGGCGTCCCATGGCCCCTGTGGGGCTCCTCCCTGCCATATCCTCACCTCCGGGCTCCCCGGGGGGGGGGGTATGGGGGTGGGCAGAGCCCACCTGACTCACCCTTTCTCTTCCCCTCCTCCTTTGACTCACCCTTTCTCTTCCCCTCCTCCTTTGGGCACCTTCTTTGACTCCCACAGGCTCCTGGCTCAGACCTCTCCACTCTTCCTGGCTTTCCTTCAGGGAGGTCAGGAAAGTCAGGGAGCCCTGGATAAAGACCAGGAGAACACCATGCAGGTATCTGGGCAAAGAGCCTCCTAGACAGAGGGCCTGGCCAGTGCAGACTCCAGGGACCTGTGCGGGGCCTGATCAAGCCCCTTGGAGGAGTCCAGAGGTGGCTGGAATTGGAGCAAGCGGGGGAAGGATTGGAGTAGCCATGGGAGGCACAAGGACAGACTGAGCCCCAAACGTCCCCATCGCCTGGCCCAGCCCATGGATGCTAGACAAAAACACTCAAGACCAGGCCGGCCTCCAGGAGGGCAGAGGTCTTCTCCCACACAGGGGTCCCGGCTCAGGGCCGCCGCCCTTCCCCCCCCCCCCCGCCCCCCGACCCCCAGTGCCCTGGGACCTTGGGAAATCATCGTGCTCTTTGTCCTGTCCTGAGCCAAAGCATTTGCCTTGTTGAGCCCTTAGGAACAGAAAAATATAGGCGAGCAGCTGGCAGCCACCATCACATTTGCTCCCGGAAGGCAAGACGAGGCAGAGAAAATTCCAGAACCCATTTAAGCGTCTGGGACCCTGAGGTCACCGTGGGCTACTGGCAGGCTCGGGGACACAGCGGGTACAGAAGGGGTCTCTGGAGTTTCGTGAGGAAGTATTCGGGCTGTGCGGCCCCGTGACCCTGGTAGGACGCTGCCAGCGGAAGCGGGGCGTGCTCGGGGCTGCGGGCAGCGGGGGCGCAGAGGGGAGACCCAGGGCCGGGGCGCGGAGGAGCAGCAGGTATGGGACCCTCCGGGTGGGCGCGTCCCTGCGGGCTCTGCGGCCACACCGCCACCGTGCCCAGCGGCCCCATCAGCGCATGTGCAGGATGAACCCCGGACACGCTCCCAGAACCGTCTCGTGACCCAGTGATGAAAGCTCTAATCTTACAGGATCCGTATTCAGTTCCCCGTCCGCTCAACCCCAGCCTCCGCGGGAGGCGCTGGCCCTCGCCGCGAGTGTCCACGAGGAGGCGGTGTGGACCCGCGGACCCCGGACCAGGCCTCAGGCAGGGGCCAGCGCGAGCGCCCCGCCCAGCTCCGCCCCGCCCCGCAACCCACGCCCGGACCAGCGCCGCCAGCACCTCTCCACCCTCGCTCCGGAGTGGTCTCCACGTTTGTCTCAGAGCAGACCCGCGCAGTTCCCCAGCATGGGCCGCTGAGCGCTGAGGGCCGTCTGTTTGTTTATTAAGACAGTCTCGCTCTGTCGCCCAGGCTGGAGTGTAGTGGTGCAATCTCAGCTCACTGCAACCTCTGTCTCCCGGGTTCAAGTGATTCTCCTGCCTCAGCCTCCTGAGTAGCTGGAATTACAAGTGCACAGCACCACCCCCGGCTAATTTTTGTATTTTTAGTATTGACGGGCTTTTGCCATGTTGGCCAGGCTGGTCTTGAACTCCTGACCTTAAGTGGTGGGCCTGCCTCAGCCTCCCAAAGTGCTGGGATTACAGGCGTGAGCCACCGTGCCCGGCCCGTAGTTTTATTTTTTGAGACAAGGTCTGGCTTTGTCGCCCAGACTGGAGGGAGTGGTGTCATCTCGGCTCACTGCAACCTCTACCTTCCAGGGTCAAGCAATTCTCCCACCTCAGCCTCCTGAGTAGCTGGGACTACATGTGTGTTGCACGACACCAGGTTAATTTTTATATTTTTTGTAGAGATTTTTATATTTTTTGTAGAGCGGTGCGGCATTGGCGGGCGGGGGGGGGGGGGGTGTCTCACTATGTTGCCCAGGCTGGTCTTGAACTCCTGGGCTCAAGCGATCTTCCCGCCTCAGCCTCCTAAAGTGCTGGGATTACAGGCGTGAGCCACAACCTGGCCTCCATAATTCTTTTACTTCCTAAATGCTAGGCCTCAGAGAGCATCCCAGCCACACTATGGGAGAAAACTTTGTCCTGAATCCCCTTAGCTCAGTCGTCCTATGTCAAACCAGGTCAAGCCCTAGAGAGAGGCTTCTAGAAGCCTTCCTATGGGAGCAGAGGGACCTTAGGATTTGGACAGCCCTGCCTTGGGCCAAGGAACCAGCTCTTGGACCCTTGGCCTCTTCTGGGAGCCCCTTAGGAGTGAGGGCAGCAGAGCCGGTTTCTCCTAGGCAGCACCCCCAAGACCTGGGAGGAGTGACAACCCAGGGGCTCTTGTTGGCCTGGCGTCTCTGACAAACTCCAATGATGGGTGGGTAGGGCGCACAGCAGCTGAGGACAGATGAGCACAGCAAGAAGCCTGCACAGCCCCGGAGTGGGAGGCCCTGGCGTGTGACCTGCAGGCTCTGGTGGCCTTGACAGATCTTTCCCCTCTCTAGCCTTGATGGTTGCATCTGTTCAATGAAAATTAGCCACAGCTTACTTTTGTCATGTATTAAAGACATTTGTAGCAAACATCCATGATAGCTGGTGTGTGCCAAGTTCTCTGCTGCTCCCAGGCCACCTCATCTGGATGAGGGTGATGTGCCCGTAAGGTAGAGGTGATGCCACCTGTAAGGGTGATGCCCAGGAGAGCCCTGAGCTGCATAGCCCCTGGGCTAGGTGGTGAGGGTGGCTCTTAGGTCTCTGGTGGCTCCCATTCCTTGTCAGAGCCATTTTCCTCCTCCCAGAGGTCGCTCTTCTGGCCTCCTTCCTGTTCCACCGCAGCCCCTCCACACAGAGTGGGGTGTCTGTATTTCATTCCCCACGGAGCCTTCATCTCAGCTGCCAGTGACGGTTCAGGTGCCGTTTGAGGCATGTGCTGGTAGCCACGGTGTTACCTCTCAACTCCAGTGTTGGGCGGTGGCTAAAGTGTAGTCTGCAAATTACGATGTTTGATGGTAAAGCTTAATGCTGATTGGAGTTATTTATAACAAAGAGGTTTTTGGAGATAGAAACTGCCGAGGAAGACAAACCCCAGGAGAGATGCTCCTAGGGGCGAATTAGGTACCTGGCGGCTCCCTGCAGGCTCCTCCCCAGGCTGAAAAGTCCCTTCAGCTGGGAAGAGCCCAGGGGAAATGTAGTCCTCATTGAACAGCTGGGAAACTGGGGCTCAGAAGGAAGGACTAACTACAACTTTGGTGGCCCCCAGGACAGAGGGCAGGGCTCCCCATACCCCCAGACCCAGGCCCTCATATTCCCCCACCAAAGGCTCAGGAATTTGTGGCTCCATGTAGGGGTGTGGGTGACGGGGAGCTAAAAATAAGCAGGATAGCTAGAAACTGGCAGGGAGCCAGATCCCCTCCGGGAGGAAACAGAGACTGTTCTGTGAGAAGACAGCTTGGAAAAAAACTGTCATTAATATCTTCAAGAAGGAAAGATAAAATTTTGTATTTATGAAAAAAGAACTGGGTGCCATAAAGAAGGAACATTGAGAGAATATAAAGAGCACTTGGAAATTAAAAATAGGATCATGGAAATTGAAAACTCAGTAGAAGAGTTAGAAGATAAGATTGAGGAAATTTTATAGAAATTAGAGCAAAAAGTTGAAAATAAAGCCCGGTGCAGTGGTACATGCCTGTCGTCTCAGCTACTCAGAAGACTGAGGCGGGAGGATCACTTGAGTCCAGAAGTTCAAGACCAGCCTGTGCAACATAACCAGATCCTGTCTCAAAAAAAAAAAAAAGGTGAAAATGAGAGAAAAAAAGAAATTGAAGGACCAGTCTGGGAGACCTAACATCTACATGATATGTCTAGATAGGGAGAACAAGGAGGGGAGAAAATCATCAAAGAAATAATCCAAAAACATTTCACAGAAATTAAACTCAGCTGGGTGCAGTGGCTCATGCCTGTAATCCCAGCACTTTGAGAGGCCGAGGCGGGCAGATCACCTGAGGTCAGGAGTTTGAGACCAGCCTGGCCAATATGGTGAAATCTTGTCTCTACTGAAAATACAAAAATTTGCCAGACATGGTGGTACACGCCTGTAATCCCAGCTACTCGGGAGGTTGGGGCGGGAGAATTGCTTGAACCTGGGAGGCGGAGGTTGCAGTGAGCTGAGATCATGCCACTGCACTTCAGCCTGGGTGACAGAGTCTCACTCTGTCTCAAAAAAAAAAAAAAAAAAAGGAAATTAAACTCAAGTTTTTGGATTGAAAGGACCCGCTGAGTGCTTAGAACCAAGAATGAAAATAGAAGTGTACTCAAGGCACTTCAAAGGGAGTTTCAGAACATGGCAGACAAAGAGAAGATCCTGTCAATATCCAGAGAGAAGCAATAGGTCCTGGCCAGGAGCAGTGGCTCAAACTTGTAATCCCAGAACTTTGGGAGGCCTAGGTGGGCAGATCACTTGAGGCCATGAGTTTGAGACCAGCCTGGCTAACATGGTGAAACTCCATCTCTACTAAAACTACAAAAAATTAGCTGGGCGGGGTGGCGGGCGCCTGTAATCCCAGCTACTTGGGAGGCTGAGGCAGGAGAATCACTTGAACCCAGGAGGCAGAGGTTGCAGCGAGTCAAGATCGCCCCATTGTACTCCAGCCTGGGTGACAAGAGTGAAACTCCATCTCAAATAAAAACAGAAAAACAGTAGGTCCTGTACAACTGGCCAGGATCAGAATGGCTTCTGACTTCTCAACAACACAACTAGATGGTTGAAGTCAATGAATGAAAGCTCTCAAAATTCTGAAGTTGAATGATTTCTTTTTTTTTTTTTTTTTTTTTTTTTGAGACGGAGTCTTGCTCTGTCGCCCAGGCTGGAGTGCAGTGGCTGGATCTCAGCTCACTGCAAGCTCCGCCTCCCGGGTTCACGCCATTCTCCTGCCTCAGCCTCCCGAGTAGCTGGGACTACAGGCGCCCGCCACCTCGCCCGGCTAGTTTTCTGTATTTTTTTAGTAGAGACGGGGTTTCACCGTGTTAGCCAGGATGGTCTCGATCTCCCGACCTCGTGATCCGCCCGTCTCGGCCTCCCAAAGTGCTGGGATTACAGGCTTGAGCCACCGCGCCCGGCCTAAGTTGAATGATTTCTAACTTAGATTTTTATACTCAGCCAAACTATTAATCATGAGTGAGGGTAGAAGAGAGAATTTCAGAATGATAAGCCCTCAAAAAACACACATCCCTGGCCCCTTTCTCTGGAAGTGACTCCAGGGTATGCTCGTCAAAGAGAGAGTAAACCAAGAAAGAGGAAGTGGTGGGATCCAGGAAGCAGGGGATCCTACAGAAGACAGAAGGGCAAAAGAATGCTGGCGGAGGGAGGCCCCCGGGTGAAGGCTATGCCCCAGGCTCACAAAGCAGAGTCTATTTTGAGTTGGCAGAATATCTGACATACTGAAATGCTTTGGGGGAGAACGGGACATTTGGCAGAATTTGGAGTTGAATTAGTAATAATAATAATAATAAAAAAAGGAAGCAAAATTAGAAAGACAGCATTTATTAACTCCAGGGGAAACAAGAAGTTAAGCAGGGAAGGGAGAGTTATGATGACCCATTACATAGCTCAGGTGTGAAACAGTTCGTGCAGTCCTCTCACAATGTCAACTGTGACTGTTGACCTAAATCAAAGATGATACAGTGATACTGGAGGTCAGGAAGTAGCAATGTAAGTGTGCTTTTCAGGGATATGAAGGTGAAACCAAAAGAATGAGCTGAAAGTTGAAGTCAGTTGCCTCCAGAGATGTGAGTACAGGGGACTGCTGTATTTTGTAAGCAGCCTTGTAAAACTATGTAGCTATTTAAATTATGTGCATGTGGCCAGGTGTGGTGGCTCACACCTGTAATCCTAGCACTCTGGGAGGCCAAGACGGGGGGATTGCTTGAGTCCAGGAGTTCGAGACATACCTGGGCAAGATGGTAAGACCCCATCTCTACAAAAAATAAATTAGCTGAGTGTGGTGGTACACACCTGTAGTCCTAGCTACTTGAGAGGCTGAGGTGGGAGGATTGCTTAAGCCCACGAATTTGAGGTGGCAGTGAGCTATGACTGTGCCACTACACTCTAGCCTGGGTAACAAAGTGAGACTCTGTCTCTCTTAAAAAAAAAAAAAAAAGAAGAAAAAGAAACAAAGAAAGAAAAAAAAGAAAATGTGCATGTATAACTCTGATGAAAAGTAGAAACTAACTTTGAAACACACTCATGACTTACATGTCCAGTTTTACCTTGTTGGTAAGTCAGCAGGATATGAACTTGTACCTCGAGATCGACAGATTTCTGTGCAGAACTAATGCATGTCCCTGTTGTCACAGGGCCACCCGGCACCCCCCTAAGTGTGGTATTGACAGGGAAAAGAGCATTTTACCAATTCAGGTCTGTGCACACCAGCAGAGGAGCACCCCTCAGCAGCCTCCTGCACTGGCTCATGCAGGGAGGGAGCAGGGTTGCTGTTGGGGGCTCCCGTCATGCCGCAGTTGGGGCTGTATGACAGCACAGCCCTACCCTGCTAACACCTGGCCAGGCAGAGTGTGCCACTGCGGGGTTCTCATCGACTGATCTTTTCTTTTGAGATGGAATCTTGCTCTGTCGCCCAGGCTGGAGTGCAGTGGCATGATCTCGGCTCCTTGCAACCTCCACCTCCCTGACTCAAGGGATTCTCCTGCCTCAGCCTCCCAAGTAGCTGGGATTACAAGTGCCTGCCACCACACCCAGCTAATTTTTGTATTTTTAGTAGAGATGTGGTTTCGCCATGTTGGCCACGCTGATCTTGAACTCCCGACCTCAGGTGATCCACCCACCTTGACCTCCGAAAGTGCTGGGATTACAGGCGTGAGCCATTGCACCTGGCCCAACTGATCTTATAATAAGCACATACATTAATGTGTAGTAATAAAATGCTGCTTTTACCGGCCATTATATATGGGGGTGCCACTAAGTTTTATCTTCAATGAGCAAAAATGCTATCTCATTCTTCTCATTTGTATTTATTTAATTACTAGTGAAGTAGAACATTGTCTTAGTTCATTTTGTGGTGCTGTAACAGAATATGCAAGACTGGGTCATTTATAGAACAGCCTTCCTTCCTTCCTTCTTTCCTTCCTTCCTTTCTGCCTTCCTTCCTTCCTCCCTTCCTTTCCTCCTTCCCTCCTTCTTTCCTCCCTTCCTTCCTTTCCTTCCCTCCTTCCTTTCCTTCCCTCCTTCCTTCCTTCCTTCCTTCCATCTTTCCCTCCTTCCTTCTTTCCTTCCTTCCTTCCTTCCCTCCTTCCTTCCTTCCTTTCTCTGCCACCAGGCTGGAGTGGCGTGATCTCAGCTCATTGCAACCTCCACCTCCCGAGTTCAAGCGATTCGATTCTCCTGCCTCAGTCTCCCAAGTAACTGGGAGTACAGGCACCCGCCACCATGCCCAGCTAATTTTTTGTATTTTTAGTAGAAACAGCGTTTCACTGTGTTAGCCAGGATAGTGTCGATCTCCTGACCTCATGATCCTCCCTCCTTGGCTTCCCAAAGTGCTAGGATTACAGGTGTGAGCCACCGCTCACGACTAGAAAAGATTTATTTCTCCCAGTTCTGGAGTCCAGGAAGCCCAAGATCTAGGAGCCCACACTGGGACAAGGGCCTCCTTGCTGCATGATCCCATGGAGGAAGGTGGAAGGGCAAGAGGCACGCCCCAGAGAGAGAGGGAAGGGAAGGAGGCCGAACTCGTCCTTTTATTAGAAGCCACTCCCGTGAGAACTAACCTGCTTCAGCTAGAATGGCATTAATCCATTCAGGAGGGCTTGGCTTATTAAAAGTCCCACCTTTCAACACTGGGGCACTGGGGACTAAATCTCTAATACTTGAACTTCAAGGGACACATTCAAACCCTAACAAACATGTTTATTTATTCATTTGCTTTTAGAGACAGGGTCTCACTTCATCACCCAGGCTGGAGTGCAGTGTCACCGTTGTAAACCATTACAGCCTTGAACTCCTGGGCTCAAAGGATCCTCCTGCTTCAGCCTCCTGAGTAGCTGGGACTATAGGTGGGCACCACCGTGCCCAGCTAATTTATTTTTACTTTTCAGTAGAGACCAGGGGTCTTGCTATGTTGTCCAGGTTGGTTTGAACTCTTGGCCTCAAGCAATCATCCCACCTCCACCTCCCAAAGTGCTGGGATTATAGGTGTGAGCCAACGTACCCTGCCAGGGATTGATTGATCGATTGGTTGATTGATTTTTAGTGACAAAGTCTTGCTCTGTCACCCAGGCTGTAGTGCAGTGGTGTGATCACAGCTTACTGCAGCCTCGACATCTTGGGCTCAAACGATCCTCTTGCCTCAGCCTCCTGAGTCATAAGATTTTAAACTCTTAAAGTATAATAATAATAAATAAATTAAAAAAATAAATAAAAATTAAAAAAAAATGGAGGGGGGAGGGGGGAGGGATTGCATTGGGAGTTATACCTGATGTAAATGACGAGTTGATGGGTGCAGTAGACCAACATGGCACAAGTATACATATGTAACAAACCTGCACGTTATGCACATGTACCCTACAACTTAAAGTATAATAATAATAAATAAATTAAAAAAAATAAAAATAAAAATAAAAAAAAAATAAAAAAAAAATAAAAAAATAAAATTTAAAAAAAAAAAAAAAAAGATTTTAAACTATGGGCATTTTAAGTTTTGTCATTCACACATAATTAATCGTTTACCCTGGCACTTTCCTGAGCAACTATAAGCCTAGAGTATTTCATTGTCAAAGAGTGGTCAAGGGAAGTTACCCACTAGGGCTCATGGTACCACTGATCTCTTGCAACAACTGGGGTCATGGGTGAGTTCTCATTCAAATTCCCAGCTCTACAAATGTCCTTGAAACTCTCCAAGTTTATTTGAGCAATTACTAGGCTGGACTGGGTCCTAGATCAAATTGGTTCTGATAATTCACTGGAGTGGACTCAGATGGAGGCCTCAGTTAGGCACTTTTTTTTTTTGAGATGGAATTTCACTCGGTCGCCCAGGATGGAGTGCAGTGGCATGATCTGGGCTCACCAAAACCTCCGCCTCCCAGGTTCAAGCAATTCTCTGCCTCAGCCTCCCGAGTAGCTGAGATTACAAGCATGTGCCACCACGCCTGGCTAATTTTTGTATTTTTAGTAGAGATGGGGTTTCACCATCTTGGCTAGGCTGGTCTTGAACTCCTGACCTTGTGATCCACCCGCCTCGGCCTCCCAAAGTGCTGGGATTACAGGTGTGAGCCACTGTGCCCAGCCCACCTTTTTTGATGATGGGTTCATTTCAATTCAAGGAGTCCGTGAAGACTGAAATTGGCACAACTAACAGAATCAATTGGAGTGTCTTGGCTAAAGATATTACTGATTGACAGACATCAGATCCACTCCCACTAGAAAACAGATTGATCCCTTATAAAATAGTTACGCTCATACCTCTAATAATGGAGCTTCACCTGTCTCCTCTTGGCTTACTGCAACTTCTGCCTCCCGGGTTCAAGGGATTCTCCTGCCTCAGCCTCCCGAGTAGCCAGACTATACGCGCGCCACCACGCCCGGCTAATTTTTTTTTTTTTGTATTTTTAGCAGAGATGGGGTTTCACCATGTTGGCCAGGATGGTCTCAATCTCTTGACCTCCTGATCCGCCCACCTCAGCCTCCCAAAGTGCTGGGATTACAGGCATGAGCCACAGCACCTGGTCAATATTGCAAGACTTTAATGCATTGTGACAAAGTGTAGTTTTGCCATTGACTGAGGACAATCAAACCTTTCACAATCTAGAACCTGGAAATTTGGTCTTGTGGAAACTACATCAGAGAGAGACTGCCCTTGAACCCCATTGGAAGAGACCATACCAAGTTCTCACCACCCACACTGCAGTAAAATTTCAAGGCCTCCAACTTTGGATTCACATCTCCTAACTCAAAAGGGCCCCTCCAGGCTCCTGGAACTGTATACATGTAGGGGACCTCAACGGAAAGCTGACGACGGATGTTTTTCTTTAGACGCAGATGGGATCCTGGATGTGGGCAGCTTTCCTAAGGTCACAGATCAAGACTTATCTGTCATCACAAAAGCCTTATATTTTTTCCTTTTATTTATTTCCTGTTGTCTTAATCCCTTCCCTTTCCTTACAGGAGACTCCATGGGACCATAATCTGTGGTTTATCTGTGGACCAAAACTTCTTTAGCACAGGTTTATGCTCTAGCAAGAAACCAGAGAAATTGTTGAGTCTGTGGGCTAATGCCCCCCAAATCAGGAAACAATTCCACTGATGCCAGTGCCTCTCCATATTCCCCATAAGTCCCCTGGGCTGGGCGCAGTGGCTCATGCCTGTAACCCCAGCACTTTGGGAGGCCAAAGCAGGTGGATCACCTGAGGTCAGGAGTTTGAGACTAGCCTGGGGAACGTGGTGAAACTCCGTCTCTACTAAAAATACAAAAATTAGCCGGGTGTGGTGTTGTGTGCTTGCAGTCCCAGCTACTCAGGAGGCTGAGGCAGGAGAATTGCTTGAACCCAGGAGGTAGAAGTTGCAGTGAACCAAGGCTGCGCCACTGCACTCCAGCCTGGGCGACAGAGGGGAGACACTGCCTCAAGGAAAAAAAGAGTCACCCTGAAACCCCAAAGGAGAATGGAAAGCTATCCTTGATTTTTTTGTTTTTTTAGAGACAGAATCTTGGTCTGTTGCCCAGACTGGAGTGCAGTGGCAGGATTTCAGCTCACTGCAAGCTTGGCCTCCTGGGTTCCGGTGATCTTCCCACCTCAGCCTCCCAATTATCTAGGACTACAGTGGTGCACCACCAAGCCCGGCTAATTTTTTGTAAAGACAGGATCTTGTTGTGTTGCCCAGGCTGGTCTCGAACTCTTGGGCTCAAACAATCTACCCACCTTGGCCTTCCAATGTGCTAGGATTACAGGCGTGATCCACCATGCCTGTTCTATCCTTGATATTCTAGACATCACTGCTAATGCTTTTCTTTTTTCTCCTCTCCTCTCTTTTCTTCTTTTTTTTTTTTTTTTTTTTGAGACGGAGTCTTGCTCTATTGCCCAGGTTGAATTGCAGTGGCATGATCTCGGCTCACTGCAACCTCCACCTCCTGGGTTCAAGCCATTCTCCTGCCTTGGCCTCCCAAGTAGCTGGGATTATAGGAATGCGCCACCATGCCCGGCTAATTTTTGTATTTTCAGTAGAGATGGGGTTTTGCCATGTTGGCCAGGCTGGTCTCCAAACTCCTGACCTCAAGTGATCCACCTGCCTTGGCCTCCCAAAGTGCTGGGATTATAAGTGTGAGCCACCGCGCCCAGTCAGAGCACAGTTTAATTTTATACTTTCTAGAGAGACATGAGACATCAATCAACATATGCAAGATGAACATTGGTTCAGTCTGGAACAGGCGGGACAACTCAAAGCAAAGGCAGGAAGACTCCCAGGTCAAAGGTAGATAAGAGGCAAATGGTTGCATTCTTTGGAGTTTCTGATTGGACTCTCCAAAGGAGGCAGTCAGATCTGCATTTATCTCAGTGAGCAGAGGGGTTATTTGAATAGAATGGGAGGCAGGTTGGCCCTAAGTAGTTCCCCAGCTTAACTTTTCCCATTAGCTTAGTGATTTGGGGGCCCCAAGATTTCTTTTTTTTTTTTTGAGATGGAGTTTTGCTTTTGTTGCCCAGGCTAGAGTGCAATGGTATGATCTCAGCTCACAGCAACCTCCACCTCCTGGGTTCAAGCAATTCCCTTGCCTCAGCTTCCTGAGTAGCTGGGACTACAGGCGTGCACTACCATGCCTGGCTTCTTCTTTTTTGAGATGGAGTCTCACTCTGTTGCCAGGCTGGAGTGCAGTGGTGCGATCTTGGCTCACTGCAACCTCCACCTGCCTGATTCAAGCAATTCTCCTGTCTCAACCTCCCGAGTAGCTGGGACTACAGGCACCATGACCAGCTAATTTTTGTATTTTTAGTAGAGACAGGGTTTCACCATGTTGGTCAGGCTTGTCTCGAACTCCTGACCTCGTGATCCACCCACCTCAGCCTCCCAAAGCACTAGGATTACAGGCGTGAGCCACTGCACCTGGCCCATTCTTTTACTTTTGGAGAAAGCATTTTAGAAGAAAATGAATCTCTGGTCTCAGGTTTCATCTGATATCTCATGGCGAGTATGATTTATTCCCAGATGGGTAGGTTCCAAGTTATAAGGGAAGCTCCTTTTTATCACATTGTGAAGTTTCATGTCCTATGAAGATAACATAGGAGGAGGAAGGAGGAAAACAACAAAAGAACAATCCTAGAAAATCAATATAGGTCACATTACTCTGAGGTCCATACATCAGCAGGCAGGTATGAAAGGGGCTTATGTATGTAAATAGGTTGCTGTTATTTTCTTTTTTTGTTTGTTTTTGAGACGGAGTCTTGCTCTGTTGCCCAGGCTGGAGTGCAGTGGCGCGATCTCGGCTCACTGCAAGCTCTGCCTCCCCGGTTCACGCCATTCTCCTGCCTCAGCCTCCCGAGTAGCTGGGACTACAAGTGCCCGCCACCGCGCCCAGCTAATTTTTTGTATTTTTAGTAGAGACCGGGTTTCACCATGTTAGCCAGGATGGTCTCGATCTCCTGACCTCGTGATCCGCCTGCCTCGGCCTCCCAAAGTATTTTCTTATAAAGTTTAAGTTGTCTAGCTTCAGTTCGCAGGGCTTTATGAAATTACACCTTAGTTTTCAGTGATTTCAAGTTAGGAAAAAAGAAAAAGAAGAAAAAATTAAAATATTATTTTAGCGACTTGTAGCCAGGAAAAGTTAGAATTCAGTATAAACTGTAGAAAATAATAAAAATTAGGCGAGACTAGAATTTAACAACAGGTGCACTATAGTTTTTGAAACATAATTTTCCTCTCTCAAGTTTCCCATTTTTACTAAAGACTAATCATGGTAGGACCTATTTGCTTTATTATACTTGGCCAGATTATTTGTATAAAGTGCAGCAAGAGTAATTATTGTTCACATATGCCTTTTTTAAAAAAAATTGGCTTCAATGGAACTTTGTCCATAGAAGGAATCTTAGATAAGACTTTTTTTTTTTTTTTTTTTTTTTTTGAGACGGAGTCTCGCTCTGTAGCCCAGGCTGGAGTGCAGTGGCCGGATCTCAGCTCACTGCAAGCTCCGCCTCCCGGGTTCACGCCATTCTCCGGCCTCAGCCTCCCGAGTAGCTGGGACTACAGGCGCTGCCACCTCGCCCGGCTATTTTTTGTATTTCTTAGTAGAGATGGGGTTTCACCGTGTTAGCCAGGATGGTCTCGATCTCCTGACCTCGTGATCCGCCCATCTCGGCCTCCCAAAGTGCTGGGATTACAGGCTTGAGCCACCGCGCCCGGCCAGATAAGACTTTTTTAAAGCCAAACCCAGTCATGGATTTGCACCATCAAATACCTATGGGTTGGGTGAATTTCTTCTTCTCTTGAGGTTCCAAGATAAACTTGGGGCTCCTGGGCCTGTCAGAAAGTGACATTCTTTACTTACCATAGGTCAAAGACCCTGTACAGGGACTGTGTAGACAAAATATGGGGCCAGTTTTCCCAAGGGTTTTATTGGCTCCATAAGTCAAGTTTGATTCCTTAAAGGAAAGCACACCATTCCAATCAAAGCCTTGGAAAAATAACCAGTTTCTCCAATTGTGTCCTGTTACAAAGGAAAACAGATTCTTGCTGCAGTTATGCAAATAACTATATTGCCATAAGTTAAGAATATTCACAAATAGTTTCCAAATTTTGGAGAAATCAGGTAAAGAGAAACAAATATGCTGCAAATTTTGTTCATAGGAGTATATTAAATTGTTAAAAGCTGTCAATAGCTCAAAAGAAAAGTTTCAAGACTCTGCAAAACAAAACAAAGGATTAGCAACATTTTAAGCAAAAAGTCAAAAAGATTAGTTCAGTGCATGCAGTTAATTCCTCTTCTGTTTGATATCCATGAATATTTTAGCTCTCCATGAGCTCTGAAAGTTTTTCCTCTATTCTAATATCACAATCTCCAAAGTTATCAGAAACATGCATTCAAGAGCACCTGTTAGAGTTTTATAGGTGATTATAAAACCACCTTCTAAAGAGGACCAAAACAAGACAATTGTCTGTGGATGACAAAGTTTTATGGCAGCCATAGTCACAAACATAATTGACAAGGAAATTTGCTACCTCTGTGGCACACCATAATTTTAACGTTACAATTATGACTACTACTGATAATGTACACTAAGTCATATCAGAATTACAGGAGTTTCCCATAATTTTGGAACACATATCAATAACATATTTATACAAATACAGCCCAAAGAACACCAAACACCATTTCATATTTGACAATGCTTCCTGTCTAATTTTTATACCAAATAAGTGAAATTATGTCATTTTTGAACTTTAAGGAATCTAATATTTTAAAGGATTAATTAGGTCAGAAAAATACATAATTTATCATTGGATTTTGGAAAGTTTATCAAATATCAAAGCTTTAAAACAATTGATATCACAAAATAGGATCACAGATCATTGTAAAATAAGTAATTCATTTAACCAAAGTGACAACTCAAGGATTTCAAAAAAAGGTGAAAACCTTCATTCTTTGAGAGAGGAGACTTAATTTTCCAAACAATAAGTCCTACTAAAAACAGTATGAAGCCAATTAAATTTATTTTTCTTTAGGCTTTTTTTTTTTTTTTTTTTTTTTTTGATACAGAGTTTTGCTCTGTCACCCAGGCTGGAGTGCAGTGGCACAGGCTCAGCTCACTGCAACCTCTGCCCCCTGGGTTCAAGCATTTCTCTCGTCTCAGCTTCCTGAGTTGTTGGGACAACAGGTTCATGCCACCATGCCTAGCTAATTTTTGTATTTTTAGTAGAGACGGGGTTTTGCCATGCTGGCCAGGCTGGTCTCAAACTCCTGACCTCAGGCGATCCACCTGCCTCGGCCTCCCAAAGTGCTGGGATTACAGGTGTGAGCCACCATGCCAGGACTTAAATTGTTTTTTCAAAATTTTATAAACAATCTACAAAGTGTTAATCTTGACCATAAGACACAACCTCCATCAGCCTTTTATAACCTTTATAACCTTTATTAAGGAGTCCATTAATGCTTCAAAAAAATCTTGTTAATCTGACACACGGGCTCATATGCTGGTCTTGCATCAAGGTGCCTTTGACATTTATGATTAATTTATAGAGAAACTGAACCTATTTTATCTTTCAAAAATCAGCCCTTACAGTCTCACACACCCACCTCTTTGGTGATAGTCCCTGGGCCTTAAGGAGTTGAGTAGCTTTAATTTCTGGCCCTGCATCTTAGGAATGCAGTTTATTCTGAATGGCAACTTCTCCCCAGGCCTGAAGATGAGGTTTTACTGTCAGTATTTAAGATGTGGCAGAACCTGGTGTCTTTTTTAGACCTAGCATCATTGGGGTAAATACCTGAGATTCGTTGTCTCATGGCCACGGAAAACTAGGACTCGGCACACCAGAGTGAGGTTAAGAGCAGAAGTTTAATAGGCGAAAGAAAGAGAAGAGATATCTGCAGAGAGAGGGGTCCTGGAGAACATGAGTTGCCACCTCCACTGTGAAGTGAAGAAGGTTTTATAGATGAGCTTGAGGGAGCAGTGTTTGATTTCCATAGGGCACAAAAGATTGGTTGGACCAGGTGTGGCATTTGCATAGTGCATGCAAATCTGGTCACCCCCACTCTAATCTTTTATTATGCAGATGCGTTCTCTACCTGGTTGGTGCTGTGCTGCCAGCTTCTTTACAGTACACGTGGTGACAAAGAAAACGGAAGAAGCGGCTCCCAGGTAGCCCTTTTCTATTGGCAGAGCTGCCGGCATTCCCCCATGTGAGCTTCCAGCTTGCTTACCTATGCTTGCAGCTCGATTTTTCAGCCTGCTTTTTATTAGAAAAGAAATGATTTGGGGTTGCTTTTCTTTCTTTCTTTTTTTTTTTTTTTTCTGAAATGGAGTTTCTGTCTTGTTGCCCAGACTGCTGTGCAATGGTGAGGTCTCGGCTCACTGCAACCTCTGCCTCCCAGGTTCAAGCAATTCTCCTGTCTCAGCCTCCCAAGTAGCTGGGATTACAGGTGTGTGCCACAATACTCAGCTAATTTTTGCATTTTTAGTAGAGATGGGGTTTCACCATGTTGGCCAGGCTGGTCTCTAACTCCTGACGTCAGGTGATCCACCCACCTGGGCCTCCCAAAGTGCTGGGATTATAGGCGTAAGCCACCACGCCTAGCCAAGAGGCCTGCTTTTTTGTTAAAAGGGAAATTTCACTATGGATTCTGTTGTCCTTACTATCTGCCTAAATAATTTCTTTTTAGTTCCTGTATCACCAGGAGTTAAAGCCCTGTGACTCAATGTCACAAGGACTTTTAAAGCACATACAGAAAGATACGTGAATGTAATAACCTTAATTTAAAACCTTTGTCTCTCAGGTTCAAGCGATTCTCAGGCCTCAGTCTCCCAAGTAGCTGGGATTATGCCAAGGTCAGCTCGGTCGAGGAGACCCTAACCCACCAGCACTAGAGGAATTAAAGACACACACACAGAAATATAGAGGTGTGAAGTGGGAAATCAGGGGTCTCACAGCCTTCAGAGCTGAGAGCCCCGAACAGAGATTTACCCACGTATTTATTAACAGTAAGTCAGTGATTAGCGTTGTTTCTATAGATATTAAATTAACTAAAAGTATCCCTTATGGGAAACGAAGGGATGGGCTGAATTCAAGGAGAGATTCATTTTTTCCACTATGGCTTGTCCTTGAGAATTGTATGGGATACCAGTAATGTGTTTAGGATTCCACATAGAGAAAAATGTAGCTAGAGCTTGGCTAGTATAGCCTGGGGCATTATCTGTTTTAATAGAAGCTGGAATGCCCATCACTGCAAAACACTGCAAAAGATGACGTTTAACACAGGTAGAAGACTCTCCTGTTTGGCATGTAGCCCAGACAAAGTGAGAAAAGGTGTCCACACATCCATGTACATAATCTAGTCTCCCAAACGAGGGGACATGTGTGACATCCATTTGCCAAAGAGAGTTAGGTTCCAATCCTCGAGGATTAACTCCTCCTGTAAAAGATGAGGAATGTACCATTTGGCAAGTTGGGCATCGTTGGATGATAGCTTTAGCTTCTTTCCAGGTAATGCTGTATCTGCGTTTGAGACCAGAGGCACTGACATGGGTTAAATTGTGGAAATGTCTGGCATTAGATATTGTATTAGCAACTAGGCGATCGGCCATTTGATTCCCCTCAGTCAAAGGTCCTAGAAGTATGAGCCCTAATGTGAGTGATGTAAAAAGGGTGCATTCTACTCCTAACTGCTGTTTGCAATTGGGTAAATAAAGTCATCAGTTGTGCATCTGTATGAAATCGTAACTGAGCATTTTCAATTAACTGTGTGGAATGAACCAGGTATGAAGAATCAGAAATCACATTAATAGGCATATCGAAAGCAGTCAATACCTCAATTACAGCTCTAAGCTCCACTTTTTGAGCTGAAGTATAGGGCGCCTGGAAAACTTTACCTTTTGAGCCAAAATAAGAAGCTTTACCATTACTAGACCCATCTGTAAAAACATTCTCAGCACCTTCAATTGGTTTAAATTTAGTTATTTTAGGGAGAATCCAATTCGTTAATTTCAAAAACTAAACAGTTTTGTTTTAGGAAAATGATTATCATGAATACCCATAAAGTCAGCTAAATGGGTTTGCCAAGTAAGACTGTAAAAGCTTGCTGTATTTGTGCCTTTGTGAAAGGGACAATAATTTTTCCAGGATCATATCCATGTAATTTAAGAATCCGAGTTCTCCCATTCCTTATGATAGTAGTGATTTGATGTAAATAAGGAGTTAGAGTCCATGAATTAGTATGTGGGAGAAAAAGCCACTCTACTAAGTCCTGTTCTTGGACAATAACACCAGTAGGTGAATGCTGAGTTGAAAAAATTAGCAAATCTAGATTCTTCTCTGGATCTATTCTATTTGAGCTTTATGGACTTGCTTCTCAATTAGTAGTAACTCTGCCTCGGCCTCCTCTGTTAATTGACGAGGGCTAGTGAGACTAGGATTTCCTCTAAGGGTAGAAAACAGATTACTCATAGCATAGGTAGGAATGCCTAGAGCAAGTCGTATCCAATTAATGTCCCCTAGTAATTTTTGAAAGTCATTTAATGTTTTTAATTGATCCCTACATATGGCTACTTTCTGTGGCACAATGGTAGTGTCATTTACTAAGGTCCCCAAGTAGGAGTAGGGAGTAGTAGTCTGAATTTTGTCAGGAGCTATAATTAAACCAGCACGAGATATTGAACTTTGCAAGTGATCATAACATTGGAGTAATATTTCTCGAGTGGGGGCAGCACAAAGTATATCATCCATATAATAAATAATGTAACACTGTGAAAACTTTGTGTGAGCAGGTTCAATTGCTTGCCCCACATATGTCTGGCAAATTGTTGGAATGTTTAACCTGACTTGTGGCAACACTTTCCAGTGAAAATGCTTAGCAGGCTGCAGGTTGTTTACTGCAGGAATTGTAAATGCAAACCGTTCACAGTCTTGCTCAGCTAAGGGGATAGTAAAGAAACAGTCGATTAAAACTATGACTATTAAGGGCCAATTTTTTGGAATTATAGCAGGAGAAGGCAATCCTGGCTGTGATGCTCCCATAAGTTGTATAACTGAATTGATGGCTCTTAAGT
Organism: Theropithecus gelada; assembly: GCF_003255815.1. Taxonomy (NCBI): domain Eukaryota; kingdom Metazoa; phylum Chordata; class Mammalia; order Primates; family Cercopithecidae; genus Theropithecus; species Theropithecus gelada. Next base: position 2,810,246 of record NC_037672.1, read on the forward strand.
CAGTTAACATTCTCCATTTACCTGATTTTTTCTTAATTAGGAAATCTGGAGAATTCCAAGGGGAAAATGTTGGAGCTATGTGCCCATTTTTAAAGTGTTCAGTAACTAATTTCTCTAAAGCCTCCAGTTTCTCTTTATTTAGCAGCCATTGTTCTACCCAAATTGGCTTATCTATTAACCATTTTAAAGATATAGGTTCTGGAGGCTTAACAATGGCACCATCAAAAATTATTTCCTAATCTTTGGCAGGAACTTTGTTTTTCCGTTTGAAGCGGTTCTTTCAAATCTTGCAATTTTTTTCCTAGTCCCATACCAGGGACACACCCCATTTCATGCATCATATGTTGACTTTGAGGGCTATATAATTCTTCTGGAATTAGAACTTGTGCTCCCCATCGTTGTAATAAATCTCTCCCCCATAAATTTATAGGTACAGAAGTTATAATTGAGGCCCCTCACAATGCAAAATATAGCTACTTTGATATACTTCAGGGGCTTTTCCAACTCCAACTCTGTTAAATTGAGTGGGTAAAATTGGCCACGCGGACAGCCAGTGCTGTAGAGAAATGATTGAAATGTCCGCTCCTGTATCTACCAAACCTTTACATTTCTTTCCCTGAATAGTTATTTCACAGGTAGGACGTTTATCAGTAATTTGATTTACCCAATAAGCTGCTTTGCCTTGTTTATTTGTGCTTCCAAATCCTCCCGTTCGTTTAATTTCACTTTTTCACGTTCCCACATACGGCACAATCAGGAGCTGTGCTACGCGCTCTCCTGGCTCTGCTTTCCAGGGAACAGAAGTAGATATAACAATATGAATTTCCCCATTGTAATCTGAATCAATGACTCCTGTATTTGTACCCCTTTTAAACTTAAACTAGACCTTCCTAGAAGTAACCCTATTGTCCCTGCTGGCAAAGGTCCACAGACTCCTGTTGGGACCTTTTGTGGGAGTTCCCCAGGCTCACAGCTTTTGTACAGCATAAATCTACTGCAGCACTACCGGCTGTGGCAGGAGACAGACATTGTACAGGGGTGAGGGAATGGCCTGAGCTGGAAATGCCCTGGTTTAGAACGGGGCCCGGGACGGGCCCCTCATGGCGTTTCCCAAAATCGGGTTCCCTTCTTTATCAGACTTAGGGTGACATTGATTAGCCCAATGTTTTCCTTTTTTACATTTTGGACATATTTCAGACTCAGCAGTTTTCTTTTTTCCCCTATCTGGTGGCCTGATTTGCTGATTTTTTCTACATTCTTTTTTAGTATGACCATGCTTCCCACAGTTAAAACAAGCTCCAGGAAACAGAGTATTTCCTTTACCCACTCTCAGTCCTGCCATTGCCTGTGCTAGCAGAGTAGCTTTATGCAGATTACCTCCGATACCATCACAGGCCGTGGTATAATCAACTAAATGTGCTTTCCCTCTGATAGGTCACAGGGCAGCCTGGCAATCGGGATTAGCATTGTCGAAAGCTAATAACTGCAGCACTATATCCTGAGCAGCCGAATCTGCAATCATCTTTTTAAGAGACTCCTGTAACCGAGTTATAAAATCAGCGTATGGTTCTTTGGGTCCCTGTTTTATAGCACTAAAGGAAGAGTATTGTTCTCCATCTGAAGTGATTTTCTCCCAAGCTCTAATGCACACTCTAAGCTGTTCTGTGGCCTCATCCTGCATGACCACTTGTGCATCCAAACCAGCCCAGCCGCCAACCCCCAAAAGTTGGTCTGCAGTTATATTAATGTGACGTTGGGCTTGGGCATTGCAAGCAGCCTGAATGGAAGCTTCATCTGCCACTAAGCTTTAAATTGTAAGAACTGAGCAGAAGTTAGACAAGCTCCAGTAAGAGAGTCCCAGTCAGCAGGAATCACCCACTGGAAATAGTAACATTCTTTAACAGTCCCATTACAAAAGGAGAACCTGGTCCATAATCATTTATAGCTTGCTTAAATTCTTCGAGTAATTTAAAAGGAAAAGGCCCAACTGTAGTTATAATATTTCCCCGTGGATCTGGGGGCTGTATTCTAACAGGGAACTGCCAAGCCTCTAAATCACCCTCTCCTCTAGCTTGCTGAATTCCTACCTGAATAGAACTAAGAATGGTTGCTTGAGGCACTGCTCGAACAGTCACTGGGGCAACTACTTTTCACCCAGTGTCCTCTGGAAAAGAAAGATCTGGAGGATCTTTTTCTTCAAAATAATAATGAGGGGGTGCAGAAAGGTAGGGATGAACCTCTCCCTCCTTTGCCGCTTTAGCTTTAGCTGGCACATAAACATGTTCTGTAACCTCTTCTGTTACTTCGCTATACTCTCCTTCCTCCTCACCATCAGTGTGCAAAAGTTCCAAGGTGGAACGAACCACAGCCCACACCTGTCCCATTGTTACCCTGACGCTTCTGAGCTCCCCTTCTTACTCACCACGGGGATTGCTTTAAGAGTACTCGGTGTCCTCCAGCTAGTTCCACGTTCTCCAACCGTCACTTTGGCGACCCTTCAACCTGGATTGGAGCCCCCACAATGGACGCCACTTGCCGAGACCAGCTCGGCTGGGGATACCCTAACCCACCAGCACTAGAGGAATTAAAGACACACACACAGAAATATAGAGGTGTGAAGTGGGAAATCAGGAGCCTCACAGCCTTCAGAGCTGAGAGCCCCAAACAGAGATTTACCCACTTATTTATTAACAGCAAACTAGTCACTAGCATTGTTTCTATAGATATTAGATTAACTAAAAGTATCCCTTATGGGAAACGAAGGGATGGGCCGAATTAAAGGAAGAGGTTGGGCTAGTTAACTGCAGCAGGAGCATGTCCTTAAGGCACAGATCGCTCATGCTATTGTTTGTGGCTTAAGAATGCCTTTAAGCGGTTTTCCAGCCTGGGCAGGCCAAGTGTTCCTTGCCCTCATTCCAGTAAACCCACAACCTTCCAGCGTGGGCATTATGTCCATCATGAACGTGTGCTGCAGAGATTTTGTTTATGGCCAGTTTTCAGGCCAGCTTATGGCCAGATTTTGGGGGACTTGTTCCCAATAGGATTACAGGCACCTGCCACCATGCTGGCTAATTTTTGTATTTTTAGTAGAGATGGGGTTTCATCATGTTGGCCAGGCTGGTCTCGAACCCCTGACCTCGTGATCTGGCTGCCTTGGCCTCCCAAAGTGCTGGGATTACAGGCGTGAGTCACCACACCTGGCCTTAAAAAAACAACTGTTTTTTAAAACAAATGTTTTAAACACTTAAATTCCTAAGTGTCTAAACTACGCTCTTCCTTGAAAACGCAAGAGTAGGCCAGGAGCAGTGGCTCATGCCTGTAATCGCAGTGCTTTAAGAGGCTGAGGTAGTTGGATCTCTTGAGGTCAGGAGTTTGAGACTGGCCTGGCCAACATGGCGAAACCCTGTCTCTACTAAAAATACAAAAATTAGCCGAGCATGGTGGCACATGCCTATAATCCCAGCTACTTAGGACGCTGAAGCAAGAGAATCACTTGAACCTGGGAGGTGGAGGTTGCAGTGAGCCAAAATCGCACCACTGCCCTGGGCAACAGAGCAAGAGTCCATCTCAAAAACAAAAACAAAAACGGAAACAAAAACCAAGAGTAGCCTCTGTTGTAATAACTATTTTAGTAAAAAAAAAAATCAAGTGAAAAAATTTTTGCTCAAAAATAAAATAAAAGGGCCAGGCATGGTGGCTCACGCCTGTAATCCCGGCACTTTGGGAGGCCAAGGTGGGCAGATCATGAGGTCAGGAGATCAAGACCATCCTGGCTAACACGATGAAACCCTGTCTCTACTGAAAACACAAAAAAGTAGCTAAGTGTGGTGGCAGGCACCTATAGTCCCAGGTAGTCAGGAGGCTGAGGCAGGAGAATGGCGTGAATCCGGGCGGCGGAGCTTGCAGTGAGCCGAGATCGTGCCACTGCACTTCAGCCTGGGTGACAGAGCAAGACCTTGTCTCAAGAAAAAAATAATAATAAAAAATAAAATAAAATAAAATAAAAAAGACAAGGTCCTAGGAGAGAAAAACAAAAACATAAAGGCCTTTTATTTTTTTTATTTTATTTTATTTTTTTTTGAGACGGAGTCTCGCTCTGTCGCCCAGGCTGGAGTACAGTGGCCGGATCTCAGCTCACTGCAAGCTCCGCCTCCCGGGTTTATGCCATTCTCCTGCCTCAGCCTCCCGAGTAGCTGGGACTACAGGCGCCCGCCACCTCGCCCGGCTAGTTTTTTGTATTTTTTAGTAGAGACGGGGTTTCACCGTGTTAGCCAGGATGGTCTCGATCTCCTGACCTCGTGATCCGCCTGTCTCGGCCTCCCAAAGTGCTGGGATTACAGGCTTGAGCCACCGCGCCCGGCCGAAGGCCTTTTAAATACACGCATGCACACACGCACACACGCACACACGCACACATACGCAATACATCTTTTAAATACACACACGCACACACGCACACACGCACACATACACAATATATCTTGGATGTTAGCCTTTTACTTAAGCTGACTTTTAACCATTGAGCTCCTTAAAAAAAAAATCCTTTAAAATCTCATTACCGGCCGGGCGCGGTGGCTCAAGCCTGTAATCCCAGCACTTTGGGAGGCCGAGACGGGCGGATCACGAGGTCAGGAGATCGAGACCATCCTGGCGAACACGGTGAAACCCCGTCTCTACTAAAAAATACAAAAAACTAGCCGGGCGAGGCGGCGGGCGCCTGTAGTCCCAGCTACTCGGGAGGCTGAGGCAGGAGAATGGCGTAAACCCGGGGGGCGGAGCTTGCAGTGAGCTGAGATCCGGCCACTGCACTCCAGCCCGGGCGACAGAGCCAGACTCTGTCTCAAAAAAAAAAAAAAAAAAAAAAAATCTCATTACCATATTTTAGCTAGGACAAATTGCTGCTACTTCAGAAGTACCAAGTATCAAACCAGAAAGGGCTTGATTTAGGAACCAAACCCAGGCTGTCACAGTGAAAAAAAAAAAAAAAAAATGCAGGACCTTAGCTATGGAACTGCAGGGTGGGGTGACAGCCATTGCTCTTTCAGTGTGGCATGGCTCACAACAGGGTAGCCTTGTTATGTAAATAAAACCCCTTAAGTAGTCAAAATCAAAAATGTTTCCTTTTTTGGCCCGGTGCGGTGGCTCACATTTGTAATCCTAGCACTTTGGGAGGCTGAGGCGGGCGGATCACCTGAGGTCAGGAGTTCAAGACCAGACTGGCCAACACAGTGAAACCCCATCTCTACTAAAAATACAAAAATTAGCTGGGCGTGGTGGCGGGCTCCTGTAATCCCAACTACTCGGGAGGCTGAGGCAGGACAATCACTTGAACCTGGTAGGCAGAAGTTGCAGTGAACTGAGATTGCGTGTCTCCAAAAAAAAAAAAAAAAAAAAAACTTTCCTTCTTTTTTTTCCCCTTTTCTTCCGGCCATTTTTCTCCCCCCAGAACACCACCTTTGTGTGTGTGTGTGGGGGGGAGGGGTGTGTCATTTAGCCACTTTAGAGACCTTGTTCCCCATAATCTGGAACTTTCCTTTGGAATTGATCAAGTCAGATACAGTTGGTCAAACCCAACGGGAAAAAGACTGAAAAAACAACAAAAACAGAAACAAAGAACAACAACAACAACAAAATCAGTTAAGCAAAACAAATGATCACACAGCTTATATGATTACTGACTGTTGTAACGATAAGGAGAGATGAAGACCAGCTGGTTGTTAATCTTAACTTTAGCCAAGACAAATGGCAATTCAGTTACTTACCCACGGATGGGTCTCAGGCTGCAGACTGCTCTCTACCATCCTAGAAGCAGGAAAAAACTCATCTTCTCTGTTGGAAGCAAGCTCTAACTCCATAAGGGAGTTACCTACCTTCCGCCATCATGGAAACAGGAAATCTTGCCTTCCTTGTTGGAAGCAAGTAAAACTCCAAAAAAAGAGGAGTTGTACAGCAAAATAAACTCTAAATCTTGACCAAATCTGGGGAGATGAGGGATTCTTTGGAAGGGATGCTCTTGGACCTCAGCAAATTGTCCTATTGGTTTGAGCCATAAAGTTAGCTCATTCAGGTACCAAGCACTGATAGGAGATTTGTCAAAAGTCAGGGGCATCTCCACTCAGAATCCCTCCGTGGTTACCAAAATGTGAACCCTGAAAACCTGAGACAGGTCTCAGTTAATTTAGAATGTTTATTTTGCCAAGGTTGAGGATGCCCAACCCTGACACAGCCTCAGGAGGTCTTCATGACGTGCCCAAGGTGGTTGAAGCAGTTTGGTTTTATGCATTCTAGGGAGACCTGAGGCATCAATCAACATATGCAAGATGAACATTGGTTCCATCTGGAAAGGCGGGACAAGTGGAAGCAAACCCAGGAAGACTTGAAGTGGGGAGGGGCTTCCAGGTCATAGGTAGATAGGAAACAAGTGATCTCATTCTTCTGAATTTCTGATTAGCCTCTCCAAAGGAGGCAGTCAGAGATGCATTTATGTCAGTGAGCAGAGGGGTGACTTTGAATTTAATGGGAGGCAGGTTGGCCCTAAGCAGTTCCCAGCTTGACTTTTCCCTTTAGCTTAGTGATTTGGGGGCCCCAAGATTTATTTTCCTTTCATAGACTGTATATTCTGCAGTCGTTGGGTAGAATGATCTGTGAATATCTGTTAAGTATATTTGCTTTATGGTATACTTTTTTTTTTTTTTTTTTTGAGACAGAGTCTCGCTCTGTCGCCCAGGCTGGAGCGCAGTGGCGCGATCTCGGCTCACTGCAAGCTCCGCCTCCCGGGTTCACGCCATTCTCCTGCCTCAGCCTCCCGAGTAGCTTTATGGTATACTTTAAGTCTATTGTTTCTTTGTTGACTTTCTGTCGTGATGGCCTGTTTAGTGTTGTCAGTGGAGTACTGAAGTCCCCCACTATTCCTGTGTTGCCCTCTATCTCATTTCTTAGGTCTAGTAGTAATTATTTTATAAAGTTTTTTTATAAATTTGGGAGTTCCAGTGTTAGGTGCATATATTTACGATTGTGATATTTTCCTGTTGGACTAGTCTTTTTAGCATTATTGATGACCTTCTTTGTCTTTTTTTAACTGTTGTTGCTTTAAAGTTTGTTTTGGCCAGGTGCAGTGGCTCACGCCTGTAATCCCAGCACTTTGGGAGGCCGAGGCGGGCGAATCATGAGGTCAGGAGTTTGAGACCAGCCTGGCCAACATCGTGAAACCCCATCTCTACTAAAAATACAAAAATTAGCCGGGCATGGTGGCGGGCACCTGTAATCCCAGCTACTTGGGAGGCTGAGGCAGGAGAATCACTTGAACCCAAGAGGCAGAGGTTGCAGTGAGCTGAGATTGTGCCATTGCACTCCAGCCTGGGCAACAAGAGTGAAACTCCATCTCAGAAAAATAAATAAATAAATAAATAAATAAAGTTTGTTTTGTCTAACAATAGCTACTCCTGCTCACTTTTGGTGTTCATTTGCATGGAACTTGTTTTTCCACCCCTTTACCTTAAGTTTATGTGAGTCCTTCTGTGTCAGGTGAGGCTCCTGAAGACAGCAGATTCTTGTTTGCTGAATTCGTATCCATTCTGCCATTCTGTATTTTTTAGGTGGAGCATTTAGGCCATTTACATTCAATGTCAGTATTGAAATGCGAGGTACTGTTCTATTCATCATGCTATTTGTTGCCTGAATACCTTGGGGTTTTTTTCATTGTGTTGTTGTTTTATAGGTCCTGTGAGATTTATGCTTTAAGGAAATTGTATTTTGGTGTGTTTTGAGGATTTGTTTCAAGATTTAGAGCTCCTTTTAGCAATTCGTGTAGTGCTGGTTTAGTAGTGGTGAATTATCTCAGCCTTTGTCTGAAAAAGATCTTTGTTTTATGCCTGTAATCCCAGCACTTTGAGAGGCCGAGGGAGGCGGATCACGGATCACGAGGTCAGGAGATTGAGACCATCCTGGCTAACACGGTGAAACCCCGTCTCTACTAAAAATACAAAAAAAATTAGCCAGGCCTGGTGGCGGGCACCTGTAGTCCCAGCTACTCTGGAGGCTGAGGCAGGAGAACGGCATGAACCTGGGAGGCAGAGCTTGCAGTGGGCCGAGATGGCACCATTGCACTCCAGCCTGGGCAACAGAGCAAGACTCCGTCAAAAAAAAAAAAAAAGAAAAAAGAAAAAAAAGACATCTTTGTCTTTTTTGTCGTAAAAAGTATCTTTTTTGGCTGGGTGCGGTGGCTCATGCCTGTACTCCCAGCACTTTGGGAGGCTGAGGCAGGCTGATCACGAGTTCAGGAGATCCAGACCATCCTGGCTAATAAGGTGAAACCCCGTCTCTACTAAAAATACAAAAAAAAATTTAGCCAGGCGTGATGGTGGGCGCCTGTAGTCCCAGCTACTCAGGAGGCTGAGGCAAGTAATGGCATGAAACTGGGAGACGGAGCTTGCAGTGAGCCAAGATCGCGCCACTGCACTCTAGACTGGGTGACAGAGCGAGACTCTGTCTTCCCCCACCAAAAAAAAAAAAAAAAGTATCTTTCTTTCATTTGTGATGCTGGATACAAAATTCTTGGCTGATAATTCTTTTGTTTAAAGAGGCTAAAGATAGGACCCTAATCCCTTCTAGCTTGTAGGGTTTCTGCTGAGAAATTTGCTGTTTATCTGATAGGTTTTCCTTTGCAGTTACCTGATGCTTTTGCCTCACAGCTCTTAAGACTTTTTCTTTTGTCTTGACTTTACACAACCTGATGACTATATGTCTAGGTGATGATCTTTTTGCAATGACTTTCCTAAGTCTTCTTTGAGCTTCTCGTATTTAGATGTCTAGATCCCTAGCAAGGCCAGGGAAGTTTTCCTCAATTATTCCCTCAAATATGTTTTCAAAACTTTTAGATTTCTCTTCTCCTCAGGAACACTAATTATTCTTAGGTTTGATCATTTAACATAATCCCAAACTTCTTGGAGGCTTTGTTTGTTTTCTAAAAATTCTTTGTTTTTGTCTTTGTTGGATTGGGTTAATTCAAAAGCCTTGTCTTCAAGCTCTGAAGTTTTTTCTTCTGCTTGTTTGATTCCATTGCTGAGACTTTACAGTGCATTTTGCAGTTCTCTAAGTGTGCCCTTCACTTCCAGAAGTTGTGATAGTTTTTTTTTAAATTCATGGTATCTATTTCACTGGAGATGTTTCCATTGATACCCTGTATCATGTTTTTTTTAATTTCTTTAAGTTGGACTTCCCCTTTCTTTTTTTTTTTTTTTTTTTTGAGACTGAGTCTGGCTCTGTCGCCCAGGCTGGAGTGCGGTGGCCGGATCTCAGCTCACTGCAAGCTCCGCCTCCCGGGTTCACGCCATTCTCCTGCCTCAGCCTCCCGAGTAGCTGGGACCACAGGCGCCCGCCACTTCGCCCGGCTAGTTTTTTGTATTTTTTAGTAGAGACGGGGTTTCACCGTGTTAGCCAGGATGGTCTCGATCTCCTGACCTCGTGATCCGCCCGTCTCAGCCTCCCAAAGTGCTGGGATTACAGGCTTGAGCCACCGCGCCCGGCCTGGACTTCCCCTTTCTCTGGTGCCTCCTTGATTAACTTAAGAGTCAACCTTCTGAATCCTTTTTCTGGCCATTCAGAGGTTTCATCTTCGTTTGGATCCATTGCTGGTGACTTAGTGTAATCTTTTGCGGGTGTTCAAGAACCTTGTTTCATCATATTATCCAAATTGTTTTTCTGGTTCCTTCTCATTTGGGTAGACTATGTCAGAGGGAAGATCTGGGACTCAAGGACTGCTGTTGAGATTCTTTTGTCCCGCAGGGGTGTTCCCTTGATGTGCTGCTGTCTGCTTTCCCCCAGGGATGGGGCTTTCTGAGAGTCAAACTGCAGTGATTGTTCTTTATCTTCTGGATCTAGCCACCCAGTAGAGCTACCAGGCTCTGGACTGGTACTGGGGAGTGTCTGCAAGGAGTCCTGGGATGTGATCTGTCTTCAGGTCTCTCAGCTGTGGATACCAGCACCTGCTCCAGTGGAGGTAGCAGGGGAGCAAAGTGGACTTGGTCAGGGTCTTTGGTTGTATTTTTGTTAGGTGCACTGGTTTTGTGTTGGTTGGCCCCCAGCCAGGAGGTGGTACTCTCAAGAGCACATCAGCAGTGGTAGGATCAGGCGGTGGGCAGGGCCATAGAGCTCCCAAGAAACTATGTCCTTTGTCTTTGGAGTTCCTCAGCTGTCCCACGGAGCCTGCAGCAGCAATCCATGTCCTTCAAAGGGTCTGTGGATTCTCTCGGCTTTCCTGGTATGTTCCTGCAGTAGTTCTTGGAGCAAAAGTTCATGATGTGGGGCTCCACATGCTTCTCTGACCATCTAAGTGAGAGCTACAAGTTAGTCCTGGCTCCTATCTGCCATCTCCCCACAACTGTGGTTATTCTTTTTTTTTTTTTTTCTAAGACGGAGTCTTGCTCTGTCGCCAGGCTGGAGTGCAGTAGCACAATCTTGGCTCACTGCAGCCTCCACCTCCCGGGTTCCAGCGATTCTCCTGCCTCAGCCTCCCAAGTAGCTGGGATTACAGACACATGCCACCATGCCCGGCTAATTCTGTATTTTTAGTAGAGACGGTGTTTCACCGTGTTGGTCAGGCTGGTCTTGAACTCCTGAACTCAGGTGATCCACCCGCCTCAGCCTCCCAAAGTGCTGGGATTACAGGCGTGAGCCACCGCGCCCATCCAATTGTGGTTCTTAATCACCATTGTGTTCCAAAGAAAGACTGACCAACGGGACTTGAATGCTGTTGAACCATCTTCATTGCCTGAACTTTGAATTGTTTGGTTTTGATTAGTCGGTTTGCAGAGCCTCCTGTTAAGGAGTGTGCTTCAGTTTCTTATATCCTCCTCCTGAAAGCCATCAGAACAGTCTCTCTGATGCACTGTCCCCTCAAGTGTCTTAAATGCTTGTATGCAGCCATCCTTCATACATCAAATGGTCTCATCACAGTTAGAGGAAGAAAACATGAAGAAAACATCATCATCCAACTAACTTGACATTGTGAATTATGAATTTCACACTGAGACCAAACAAATCCATTATGATGGTGACAGAAAGTGACGCCAGTGCCCAAGGTTTCAGTCAATTGCTCAAAATTGAGAGGCTGACTAAAAGAGCCAAAGGTTAAATTAACTTAAATTTGGCCTAAAGCTGCCTCAGCATATGGCAAACCCCAACCTAACTTAATCTGTAAACAAACTGCAGCCTGAATATACTCCCAGGCTGCAGTTTGTTTACAGATTAAGTTAAGTTAGGGTTTGCTATAGTCACAGGACTCTTTGAAAGAAGTCACTGAGTTTTGGCCCATCAAAGCAGCTGAGCTTTCAGCCAATCACAGGCTGCAAACCACTCAGGCAGGTTCAAAGAAGGCAAGCACCTAGTTGTAGCCAATCAGGAGATTTCTGTGTCACTTCCTTTGTCTGTCCATAAATACTGACTGCCCAAGTTGTTGGATGGAGCTCTCTGAGCCTCTACTGGTTCAGGGTGCTGCCTGATTTCGGAATCATTTCACTGCCCAAATAAACTCTGCTAAATTGAATTCATCTGAAGTTTTTCTTTTCTTTCTTTCTTTCTTCCTTTCTTTCTTTTTTTTTTTTTGAGACGGAGTCTCGCTCTGTCGCCCGGGCTGGAGTGCAGTGGCCGGATCTCAGCTCACTGCAAGCTCCGCCTCCCGGGTTTACGCCATTCTCCTGCCTCAGCCTCCCGAGTAGCTGGGACTACAGGCGCCTGCCACCTCGCCCGGCTAAGTTTTTGTATTTTTAGTAGAGACGGGGTTTCACTGTGTTAGCCAGGATGGTCTCGATCTCCTGACCTCATGATCCGCCCGTCTCGGCCTCCCAAAGTGCTGGGATTACAGGCTTGAGCCACCGCGCCCGGCCAATTTTTTTATTTTTTCGAGACAGAGTCTCGCTCTTGCCCAGGCTGGAGTGCAGCGGCACCATCTTGGCTCACTGCAACCTCCACCTCCCAGGTTCAAGTGATTCTGCTGCCTCAGCCTCCCGAGTAGCTGGGATTACAGGCGTGTGCCACCACACCCGGCTAATTTGTGTGTTTTTAGTGGAGACTGGGTTTCACCATGTTGGCCGGGCTGCTGAGTGGCTTCAGGGACGAGAAGGTGTGAGAATGTGAAAAGCACCTGGTACTGTACGTGGCACGGGATGTGCTCTGGGAGGGCTGAGGGTGTGCACATCCCCAACTGGGCCTCACACCATCACAGGCCAGACCGTGTTCAGCTCTGCGTCACCACCCCCGCCCCCACTCTCCTGCCGCCTCCTCAGTGTGATGGGAAAGTCCCCACCCTTGGGGTCCTGAGTCTTCTGCTGTTCCCGCCAGCTCTGGGCTAGGTGAGGCAGCTCATCTCTCCAGCTTCACCCCGGTCAGAGGCCGGGAGGAGACGCAGCGCAGGCTGGGGGCTCAGAGGCAGGGCCACTGGACCAGAGCCATTCTGAGCTACTTGGTGAGCCCTAGTAGAACCGCCGATAGAACCCCACCCTCCACAGGCTCACTGAGGGCAGCTGACCACGCCTGACCCTGAGCTGGGCACATCAGAGGTGCCCCTGAGTGGAGAGGTGGCACTGTAGGGCATCACAGCGTTGGGGGTTCACACATAAGTATCCATGTCATCGGGCAGAGGGTGGCACTTTGGGGAGGGATGGTCTCAGGGCCGCAGCGGGGGCCTTTCGGGCTGCCAGCATGGTTTAGAGGACCCACAAGTGCGGAATTAAGGCCAAGGTTCCACTCCCAAGGATGGAGAAGTGGAAGGGGTAGGGAGTGGTCCTCTGGGTCCTGGGCTGGGCAGGCGGCTGAAGGCCTGGTGAGACCCCTTCAGAACCCACTTGTGGCCAGGTAGGATGGGGAGTTCTGGGTCCTGGTGGGGTGAGTCCCTCATTCACTCCTGCCAAAGCAGCCCAGTCTTGCCAGGGCCCTGGGAGAGGCCAGGGGAGCTGAGGTAGGAGCAGCCCTCAAGTGCCTCCTGGGGTCCCCTCTCCTGGGAGGCCTCCTAGGCTCATCTGTTCCCCTGTTCCTTCCTGCTCTGGTCATGAAGGCCTTTGCTGTCACGCAGGCCACCTTGCACCCTCATGTCTCAGTGTCCAGCGCTGGCTGGGAAAGGGCTGGCTGCCTCTCCTGGCCCTGGACTGGGGTAATAGGTGGGGACCCCTTGGGGTGACGTGGGAACCTCACCGTTGTTGAAGGCCACAGCTTCCCCTTCCCAAGCCCCACATGGGCTTCCCCTTCCAGACCTCGATGCATTCCTGAAGGTCACGTGGCTGGCAGGGGCGGTGGTGGGGGTGGGGAGTGCCAGGAGAGGGGCGTTTTGGAGGGAGGCAGGTGGGGCAGGGCTGTTGTGTAAACACCCACCTCCCACGGTGTAGGGGCCGGAAGTGGCCTCGGAATAGATTTGCACTGCTTTCAAGTTCCAAATTGGGCTCCGGGGGTGCGAGCAGGCGACTCTGGATGTAAAAATAGAAAAGCTAGTGTGTGTGTGGGTCCTGGGTCCTCCGCCCACAGGCCTGGTGTTACAAAATAGAGCTTCCTAGTAGGACCTGCCTGACACCCTCATTTTATGTAGAAAATTGACTCAAGCAAACCTCAGAGGACAGAGCCAGCAGCTGACTTGGGCTAGGGGTGTGGCAGCCAGGCAGGCAGGGCAGGCCCTCCTGTGGAGTGCCGGTGGCCTGGGGGTGCTGCCTGGCCCTTGACCTGTTGTGAGCTCTGGCTCTATTTCCCTCGCTGTGCCCTCTAGGGCTGTGCCCCTGCCAGGAGAGTCCTCCCAGGTTGTGGGAGCCCAGCTCAGTCCTATTGTCCCCCAGAAAGCCTTTGCAGACGTCGTCAGCTTTTACTAGCTCTCAGGCTGGCCAGGAAGCCAGGCCTGTCCCGGGCACGAGGGGCAGTGGGCGAGCTAGCTGTGGGCCCCGTCCTCCACGGACTCACGGAGGGCAGCTGGCTAGAAGCCCACAGGCTGGGGCCACCCACTGAGGATGTTTTCTGAGCAGGGCCCCGTGCTGGACCATCCTGGGGACCACAGCGACTGGAAGAGCGCTGCCCTCAAGGCACCCCAGCCTGGGGAGTGGGATGGAGTGGTGAGGAAGGCTAGTTCTGGGCAGTGTGGTGGGTGAGGCCTGGGATGTAGGTGTGCATCTAGGCATGACTGTGGGGGTCTGGGGAGGTCCCCTGGGGTAATGCTACTGAGCTGGCTTTCCCGGGATGACGCTGGAGGGCAGTGGAGGCAGAGGGGAGGCCAGCATGCAGGGAACTCTGGCTTGGGGTCTGACTGAGACCTGAGAAGGCCTCCATGCCTCCACCCCTCGCCCAGCACATCCTACTATCCCACCCAACCTCCACTGCTCCCCCTCCAGCCCCGGGCTACTCCCTTCCCTCATTCGGCAAAGGAGAAAACATTCCCCATCCCACCCAGGGCAAGGCGTGGGGCAGCCAGGCCTGGCCTGGGATGCAGAGACGGCCCAGAGCCTGGGAGGGGCCGCTCCTGTCCAGCCCACCCTCCCTGCCAGAGTGCCTGCCACCAGCGCAGCCTCCTGAGAGAGATGCCAGCCCCCAGCCCTGTCCTGAGAGTCAGCCTGATGCCTGCGTGTGAGGCCCAGCCTGCCTCCCCAAACTCCTCTTCCCATGAGCCACATCCTCCCCCACGGCCCTCTCTGCCCCTCCCTCGAGTGCTGGGCTGTGTGGCCAGGGGACTGGACTGTGTGGCAGGATGACTCCAGCCTCCCCCAGGTAGTGGGGATTGGAGGAGGTAGGGTGGGAACCTGTCCCCTCCCATCCCCAAGGAAGCAGGGGGGCAGCCTGTGGCCTTGGCCCTACTCAGGAATTGCCTCTGCTAGCAAGGCAGCCTGGTGAGGTGGTACACGGTATCATTGTGGGGCCACTCCTGGGGACAGAGACAGGTGGGACGGCAGGGTCCATGCTTCCAAGGTCCTCTGGAGAAGGGACCCAGTTGGCAGCCCCAAAACCTGGCTAGGATGGGCGCGATGGCTCACGCCAGTAATCCCAGCATTTTGGGAGCTGAGGTGGGCGGATCGTTTGAGCCCAGTAGTTCGAGACCAGTCTGGGCAACATGGTGAGACCCTACCTCTACAATAAAAATAAAAATAAAAAATAAATAAAAATTAGCTGGGTGTGGTGGCAGATGCCTATAGTCCCAGCTGAGGTGGGAGGCTCACCTGAGCCCAGGAGGTTGAGGCTGCAGTGCCACTGCACTCTAGCCTGGGCAACAGAGTAAGACCCTATCTCAAAACAAAACACAAAAATAAAACCTACCTA
The DNA here is from genome assembly GCF_003255815.1 of Theropithecus gelada. Lineage (NCBI taxonomy): Eukaryota > Metazoa > Chordata > Mammalia > Primates > Cercopithecidae > Theropithecus > Theropithecus gelada. The sequence continues at coordinate 2,825,525 of NC_037672.1, forward strand.
GCTCCTTCCCTGGGGCTGCCCCTTGGGGCCTTTGTCTGTTCATTCACCAATCATGCACTGGGAGTCTATTTTGTAACTCCGGTGCCGTGGAAGCAGAGCCCAGACCGAGGGCAGCGAGGGCCCAGGCACACCGGCCAAGGGTGATCTAGGGGCAGGAATGGCAAGTGCAAAGACCCTGAGGTGGGAAGGTGCCTAGGCGCTGGAGGAGATGGGAGGCCAGCGTGGCCAACACAGAGCGGGACTACGGAGAGAAGACTCAGGAAGCAGGCTGGTGGCGCAGGCTCGGTCTGGGCCCTGCCCATGCCAGGACGGAAGGCATTTGCCTTGGGGGAGGCGGGAGCTACGGAAAGTTCTGAGTGAAGAAGAGACATGACCTGACTCACACTGTGACTGGATCCCTCTGGTGTAACGACGGACACTGCCAGGCAAGGGCAGGAGAGGGAGGATGAGACAGGCAGGGACTGAGAAGGGCAGGATTCCAGGTGTACTTTGCCGACGGAACCTTCAGGGTGGACGGGATGTGGGGCGAGAGGAGAGGCATCAATGCGGACAACTCTGGGGTTGCTGGCTTGGGGAAGGAAAAAGAGACGCGGGAGGGGTCCCTGTTGGCGCATAAAGCCCCCTGCTGGGAGGTCTGTGACCCTTAGGCCAGCAGCAGATCCCACCCTCCCCGTCCTAACCGCCAGCCTTGCCCTCAGCAGGGTCCTGCCCCACCCCCAAGACAGCAGCTGCCTCTGCCTGTTCTGGGTCCTACCGAATCAGTGGCATGCCGAATCAGTGGTATGCCGAATCAGTGGCATGCCGATGGCACGTGGGGGATGGGTGTGGCAGGGGACCAGCCCCCTGCTCTTTGACCTTGTTCTGTGAGTGTGGTTGGGGTGTCACCATGGGTTTCTATCCCGGATGTGCCCCGCAGAGGCCGGCTCCCCAGCTCCCTGCCGGCCAGGGGTCCTCACCTCACCTCTGCTCACCTGCCCTGCACACCCTCCCAGCAGGCGAGGTCATCCTCCTCACCCATGCCTGCCCTGCCAGCCTCAGCAGAACCCGTAGGTGCCCAGAGGCTCTGGCCTCAGCCTCCAGCAGCTTCTTCTTCGGATGGGTTGCTAGGAGCTGCCCTGAGGCCCCAGCTAGGGTTCCTTCCTCTCATGCCCTGGGGTTGGACTGGCAAGGAAGAAGGGAGTAATATGACATGTCAAATTCTCCCCAAGGTGGAGGCTGCACCCTGTTCCCCCTGTTTGGCCGAGGTGCCCTGCACAGAGGTGACTTGCATTTATGGGTGATCATTCTCTGGGCGCCTGGTCCATCCACACTGTCTGCAGTGACCCTGCTCCATCAACTCTGATCTTGGCATCTGAGGCCAGCCCTGCACACCCTGCCCTGCAGTCAGGCCCTGGCAGGGCAGCACTGACGTCTGGCTTTGCTCCACTCCCCTCCTGGTCTCTGCTCCTCTCCCCAGCTGGCCCTCTGGGAACAGGACACTTGCTGTGACCCTATGGCATCTGCTCATTCGTCCATTTGCTCCTCTCATGAGCCACAAGGGTAGGGACTTCCCCGTATCATCTTGGGTCCCCGGGGTCTGGTGTGGGGCCAGGCATTTCTTTAGCTGAACTGGACATCAAGGACATCAAGATGTCCAGCCCCAAGGTCATGAGTGTTTTGTCAGGAGCCCTAGCCCAGCCTGGCCCAGTCTGGAGCCCCCTCCACATGTGGCCTCTTACAGGAGTGATGAGCCCCATTCGGTGCTAACCGTGGCAGTACTGAGCGTCGGATGGGGCTGAGCCCAGCCACTTCCACAATGGCTGTAGTTCCTACCTCTTCCTCCCACCTAGGAAAAGGTGAAATAGGCCAGGGTGGAGGGGTGGGCAGAAGAGTTGCAGGCTACCCGAGGCTGGGACGAGCGGAGTTGAAACCTGGGGAGCCAGGCCCAGGAGACTTACAGGTGGGGATGTGAGCAGGCACCCCAGAGGGTGAGCACCCCAGCCAGCCAGCACCCATCTCCTCCATCACTGGGGTCTAAGTTCAGCCCTGAGAGCTAGTCTGTGGGTGGGTAGAGTCACAGCCCCAGCGCCGGCGTGGGGGGTGGCCCTGGGCCAGGTAGGGTGAGTATCTGCCTGCTCTCATGCCCCATCCACTTCTCCTGCCGCCTCCCCAGTAGAGACCCCCTCCATTTCACAGATGGGGAAAAGGGGTCCTGTTGTCTGAAGACTCTCCCATACCCTCCCCTGCCTCTGCCATTCCCTCCTTTGTCCCTTCTCTCCAGCGGCCCTGCCTTGGTCCTGGTCACTTCCTGGTAGGCACCTGCTCCTCCTCTATGCCTGGGCTCAGGGCCTGGCCACCTAGTTTTCTGGCTCCTCCCACTTACTCCCTTCCCCAGTTAACCTCTCTGATCCCAAGTGTGTCTCTCTATCAGGGAGGAGGGCTATTGCAGTCAGGGATCCCCTTTCTGAGGCTTGAGACCCATTGTTGGGCAGCTCTGGGACAGGTGGACAGTGACTTGGCCCTCGCTCGGTCCAGCTGCAACCCTGGGAACCCACTTGGTCTGGCTATGTCTCCTGGAGGTCCCCGGGTATTTCAACCTGTAGGACCCAAACCCAGTCCTTCACCTGCTGCAGGGCCAGCCCTGGGCACCTCTGCCCCTGCCTGATTTGGAGCAGCCAATTCAGCCCCTGTCATTGCACCTGATGGACTCTGGCCCCTTGTGCTCACCACAGAGGGTCAGACCTCGGCCTCCTGCCTGGACAGGGCCAGGTCACCACCACCCACCCCCGGCTCCCTTGGGTTCCCAACAAGATACCGTCCTTCCTCTGCTCACAGCTTCCTGGGCTCTGGGACCTGGGGTCCAGTCCCCACTCCTCATGGGGAGGAGTCCCCCCACGCCCCAAGCAGTTGACTCCTGCACTGGGCGGGGGGGTCCGCTTGCCCTCAAGCTCTGCAGGCCCTGCTTGGTCTCACCAGCCCCTTCACTCTCTCCACAGCTCCCTCCACCTACCTGGCCCTGAGGGCTCCCCAGGGAAGCCATTTCCTCCCAGAAAGCCCCCTCCTCTTCTCTCCCCTGCCCTTAAACCAAGGAATCTGGGTCTACTCTTAGGGAGAGGGTGATGGTGGAGGTGGAGGAAAGGGAGCCTCACAGGAGGCCAAGTGTAAAGCACTCAGTCTCCTGTGCCTCCCAGCCCCCAAGACGACCTCTGAGCCACCGGGGTTCAGACCTGGTCCAAGGGGCGAGGGCCCCTTGGGAAGTGCTTGAAAAGTACCCTGGAGGCCATTTGGAAGCAAAGACAAGGTTCCCTGGTGCCCAGCAAGCCCTCATCCGCCTCCTCTGCTCCTGTCTCGGCCTGGGCCTAAGTCACACTCACCAGGCAGGGGTGGGGCCACCCAGGATCAGGACCACGGGGTTGGGTGGGGGTGGACAGCACCCTTTCCACCTGGATCGTTGGGCACCGGGGTGGCACAGGGAGGGACACGCAGGAGGAACAGACATGCTACCTCACTCACGGGGAAGAACTAAGCACGTACTGTGGACCCGGCGTCTAAGCCCGGGACGACGCCAGCCTTCGCCCCCCAGGGGCCTCCTCCCGGGGCCGCGGGGGCCACGTGCAGTTCCCCGCCCACCCTGAGGTCCCCGCCCCGCCCCACGGCCAACTCGGACCCCCAGGACTGCGGGACCGGCCGGGGAGGGGCGGGGCCGGCCGGGGGCGGGGCCAGGAGGAGGGCGGACTGGGCGGACTGGGCGGGCGCGGGCGGGACGGAGCTGCGGGCTGGCGGCCCCGGGGGCGCGAGCGCCTGGCGGCCGAGTCGAGCCGCCGCCTGGACCCAGGGCCCGCGGGCCAGGAGAGCGCTCGGCGGGTAAGCCTCGGCGGCGGTTCTCGGAGGGTCTCGGGGGTCTCGCGGGGGGAGGATGGTCTCGGCGTCTGGAAGGGGCTCGGCGGGTCTCGGCGGTCGGGGGGGGGCGCGGGGGGCGGGGGGGGCCCCGGGGGCCCGGCGGGTCTCGGGGGTCTCAGGAGAGTCTCTGGGTCTCGGGGGTCTCGGGGGAGTCTCTGGGTCCCGGCAGGTCTCGGCGGGTCTCGGGGGTCTCCGGTGCGCAGCGGCCCCTCCCGGGCCCCGGGGCCTCCGTGTCGTTGCCAAAGGACGCACGGAGCCTGGGCACGGCGGGCACTGCCCGAGGGAGCGCGGCTTCGGGGCGGGGGCCGGGTGTCCCTTGCCGGGGGCTCAGGGGTGGGAGGCGGTACGACGCGTCTGTTTCGCACCCCTCGCTAACCCTCTGGCCCCGCCGCGGGGCCCCTTTAGGCGACCCTGCCCCACAAGACTCAAAGACTGCGGCGGGCACTTGCTTCCCGGAATCCAAACTTCCTTCCCTCTGCAGCGGCCGCGCTTCACGTAGGGCGAGAAAAGCCGTCCACTGGCGCTGATTCACGGGCGAGTGACTGATAGCCGGGCGTCTGCGACTCTTATGGGCAACAGGGAATCTCAGGGATGGCAGAGGGACTGGAGGAGTTAGGGGGCGGTGACAGCCGCTTCCACTTGTGCGCCAGCCTCCCGGGAGCCCAGCACTTTCCCGCTGCTCTGGGCCTCGGCTCCCTGGGGGCATTGAGGGCCTGAGCCCTGCTGTGGGGAGCCTCCTGCTGGTGCTCCGTGAGCGCCTCCTGTCCCCTCTCTGTGCCTCAGTTTGCTCATCTGTTGACACTGGGGACAGCTGTGCCTCCTGGTCTAGTGACCACACTTAAGTCCTTCGAATTGGCTGTGGCCAGGGGCGGGTGCTCCATGTGGGCTGCTGGGGTGGACAACCTGCCTGGATGACACGTGTGTGGCCCTGCAGGTGACGTGGGTCGGTGATGAAATATGTAGAATTCTTTCCACAACCGCCTGAAGGCAGGGCCGATGGCCTCCTCCTGACCGAAGCAAGACTCTGGGTTCAGGTCAGCCCTGTACCAACTCCATGTGCCTGGGCAAGCCCCTGCCCTCACTGACTCAGGCCCTGTGGGACCAGAGGAGGGGCTGCGCTCCACCCGCTCCTGGTTCTTCCCACTCCATCCACTGCGTCCTTTACTTAGACACCCTGGAAGGGCCCTCTTAGAGCCCACCCTCAGGGCCCCACTCCCAGCTTTCCACTCCTGGCAGGACGGGAGGCCTGGGACGAGGGATGTAAGGGAGTGAGGATTCTGTCTACACCCTCTCCATGCCACCCGCCAGTCTCCCATTGCCTGACCCTGTGCCCTGCGTTGGGCACACCCTGGAGGGGCAGGCAAGTGGAAGACAGATAGGCAGCCATATCTAGGAACTGATAGCCAGAGCCATCTGGTGAGAGGGGTGCTGACAAGGGGCCTGGCCTTTCGGGGAGTCCCCAGGCCTCCAGGGTCATGGGGGAGTCCACCAAGGAGGCCTGGAGAGGCAGACGGAGGGAGGGCAGGCTCTGGGCCTGCCTCAGCCCTTTCTGCCCACATGGACAGAGGAAGCAGCGTGCCCAGTCAGCTCGAGCTCCCCACCCCCCAGGGACGCACGCACACAAGCAGGCCCACAGACGGGAAGTCCAGGGGCTCAGAGAGATGAGATGGTCAGCCTTGGTTCCTGAGGGGCAGGGAGGAAGGGCGCAAACTCAGCTGGGGTCTTGGGTGTGAACTTGGATGCCACCAGTTTCCAGCTGTGTGATCCTGGCCAGGAGGCTTCCCCCTGCCATGCCTCCATTTTCTCATCCATGACCTGAGGGCCGTGAAGCACTTTGTACCGGGTGGGTGGCTATGAGTGTCCGTGGGGGGATGGTGGTGGTGGTGATATGTGCTTGGTATTCAGGGACAGTGGGTCGCTGAGGGTGGGTGCTCTCCCTGGCCCTCAGGGCTGCTATATATCCTGGCTTGGGAGGGGACAGGGCCTGGCCTGGAGAGGCCTGGGTAAAGGTCAAGGCTCCCGGGTTCCTGCCCACATTAGGCAGAGGCCTAAGTCCATCAGGGGTGGCCAGTGTTGGGCAGCCCCTTGGTCTTCCTGGGTTCTGCCCTCAAAAGCTCCCTTGTGGAGACCCCCCAGGTCAGTGACTATGTGTGGCAGGCTCTGCCCTCCTCACTATCTGGCCTCTGTAAGCCATGGGCACGAGTATATGGTTCTTTTTTTTTTTTTTTTGAAATGGAGTCTGTCGCCCAGGCTGGAGTGCAGTGACTCAATCTCGGCTCACTGCAACCTCCGCCTCCTGGGTTCAAGCGATTCTCCTGCCTCAGCCTCCCGAGTAGCTGGGACTACAGGCATGCATCACCATGCCCAGCTAATTTTATTTGTATTTTTTTTTTTTTTTTTTGAGACGGAGTCTCACTGTGTCTCCCAGGCTGGAGTGCAGTGGCCGGATCTCAGCTCACTGCAAGCTCCGCCTCCCGGGTTCACGCCATTCTCCCGCCTCAGCCTCCGGAGTAGCTGGGACTACAGGCGCCCGCCACCTCGCCCGGCTAATTTTTTGTATTTTTAGTAGAGACGGGGTTTCACCATGTTAGCCAGGATGGTCTCGATCTCCTGACCTTGTGATCCACCCGCCTCGGCCTCCCAAAGTGCTGGGATTACAGGCTTGAGCCACCGCGCCCGGCCTTTTATTTGTATTTTTAGTAGAGGTGGGGTTTCACCATGTTGGCCAAGATGGTCTTGATCTCTTGACCTTGTGATCTGCCCTCCTCCCAAAGTGCTGGGATTACAGGCGTGAGCCACCACGCCTGGCAGAATATATAGTTCTTTAATAACTGGGTGACTTGGCCATCACTGTGCAACGTGGGCGGGTGAGGACAAGGGCAGGCTGCCAGGAAAAAGACGAGGAATTTGCCACAAGGTGAGAGCTGTCCTACCCCAGGCGCAGTGGGGTGGCTCCCACCCCTTGGGCCAATGAATACAGGGTGTGCCGTCAGGATGAGAGATCTGAGCCGGGCGGGCAGCCATGCAGGTACAGACAGTGTGAGCCAAAGGCAGGCGGTGGGAAGGGTGGCAGACCAGTTTGACGGGAGTGGCCTATGCATGCCAGGTGTGGTGAGGGCATGGAGGGGCCTGGGAGGCAAGGAGAAGGGGCCATGCACATCCTGGAATCCTTCCTCCAGGATAGTCGGCTCCTGCCCAGAAGGCCTCTGCATTCTTCTGGTGGCCCTTTCTGGACACCGGGGCTGGACACAGTCCCATGTGTGGGTTGCCTAAGTCCAAGAGGGGGTGGTAGGGAGCATTTCGGGCTCACTGGCTGGTCCCCCTCCCTGGGGCACTGGAATCCTCCTCACCACCCCTTGACCTGTGCACAGGAGGGCAGATAGGATGGTTCCAAGAGCACGGGACTGCCTCTCGGCCACGAGCCAGGAGACCTGAGCCTTGCAGGTGAACTGTACTTCCTGACCCTCAGTTTCCTATTCTGCAGAATGGGATGACAGAAGTCCCTGGCTCTGGCCCACGCTGCTGGATTTGGGTTCCGTGCCGGGCCCCTGACGACACTCGTCCTTCAAGGGTGATGCGGGAGAAGCGTGTGCCCAGGTTTGGGGCGGGTGGAGACCTGGGTCAGACAGGAATTCAGGGTGAGGAGCTCGAGGTGGTGCAGGCTCCCAGGAGGGGAGAAAGGTGCCCTCCCCCAACCTCCTCTCTTCTCCCCAGGCTCTAACTTTCAAGGCCATGAGAGTGGTCAAGCCCTGCTTGGCCTCCTGGCCCCCGATCACAGATCATGCTGGAACTGCTGGCCCTAACACCCAGAGGTGACTGGACCTTTCTTGGATTCCAGTCACATCTGGTCCATCTTTGCCAGCTGGCCTCTGGGAAGAATGTGGGCTCGGCCACCTGGATCAGTGGCCTGGGGAGATCAGAGCAGCCCCAAGGGGTTGGCAGAGCACCCTCGTGGTATCCGTACCCCTATCCCTGTAGCTGAGCTGATTCCAAGAAGTGCCCTCTGCTTCCTTGTGAATCAGATGTTTACTGCATGCCTGCTGAGCCTGCTCCAGGCAGCTGGGTGGGGTGTGGAGTGCCAGTCTGCTCAAGCCTGCAGAGGGAGGCCAGGTCCCCGCCCCAGGGTCTGCTGGGCTGGCAGGCAACAGCCTCAAGAAGGCAGTGTATGTGCCATGCACACGGGGCTGAGACAGCGAGGCAGGGGCCAAGGGAGGCAGCACAGAGCTTCTCCCAGGCACCGGAGGGGATCTGAGTTCTGGACTCAGAGCAGGCTTCATCTAAGGGCTTCAGCTTCCTCCTTGTGAAATGGGGTGAAAGTAGGTCTAACTCATGGGAGGCCAGATCCCCAGGCACCAGCTAGGGCCTCCCTGCCCTTGACCCTGTGCAGATGGGCAGCTACGTTTGGGGGAGTTCCTTTAGCCTCAATCCAGGGGTGTTGTAATCTAGTGATGCTCTTCCGTGGCATTTGAGGGCCCCAGGTCCCCATGCCTTGGGCTGCCCCTGCAGCCCTGCCCATTGTCCTGAGCCAGGCATAGGGGTGGGCCCTTGCTGCTGGCTGCCCCTGGACAAGGTGGGAAGGGGTCAGGGGCCAGTCTGGAATGCTGGGTGGTCCTTGGCTTTGTCTCAGCCTTGGGAGTCTGGGGCAGTGGCACGCCTTTGCCACCCACTCTGGCCTCTGCCTCTGGGGCAGTGGTGGACCTCCTTCAGAAGGCTGCTGCCCAGCACCAGGCCCCGCTCATGCAATGCTGGGTGCCTGTGTACTGGGCCCTGGGCTGGTCACACGCTGCCAGAGCAGACAGGCCACAGATCAGAGGGCAGGAGCGCTGGCAGGTGCCCATGGGTAGCAGCTGTGCTGCCTGGCCCACCTTGCCACTCTCTCCCTTAGAAGTAATTTCTTTTTTTTTTTTTTTTTTTTTTTTTTTTTGAGACGGAGTCTCGCTCTGCCGCCCAGGCTGGAGTGCAGTGGCCGGATCTCAGCTCACTGCAAGCTCCGCCTCCCGGGTTCACGCCATACTCCTGCCTCAGCCTCCCGAGTAGTTGGGACTACAGGCGCCCGCCACCACGCCCGGCTAGTTTTTTTTTGTATTTTTTAGTAGAGACGGGGTTTCACCGTGTTAGCCAGGATGGTCTCGATCTCCTGACCTCGTGATCCGCCCGTCTCGGCCTCCCAAAGTGCTGGGATTACAGGCTTGAGCCACCGCGCCCGGCCTAGAAGTAATTTCAACTGAAGACATAAGCGTCTGTCCTGCTTGGTGCTCAGGGTACCCTCCCTGGCCACCCCCGACTCCACCTTCCTGGAGTTGGGTGGGTGCCTTCCTGAGCCCCCAAGCTGGTCTATGGCCACCATGCATGTTGACCCATCCATGGTGACCTGTTCGCCTGCCCCTCCTGCCTGGGAACTCAGGAAGACTCAGGGGCGCCTGAGTACCCATGCCCTGGTGGTGCCCATGTGGGCCTGTCCCAGAGGAAGGGTGAGGGGACTGTGGGCTCTCCCAGCCTCCCACTCCCGGGCAGGGAAGTGGCACGGGCAGTGGGCGGGCTGTGCCAGGCTCTTTGAAGTTGGCTTGTCACTCTTCCCACCTGTGTTTAACTCTCTACTGAGCATCGAAGCCTAATGTGCCAGTCAGCCTGGCAGCTGCTGCCCAGTTGGTGGAGTTTTCAATCAGATAATAGCAGATTGTTGTGCTTTGGCCTCCCACGAAACTCTTCAGGTTTCCATCAGAGCCTCCTCCCTTCCCGCTGTGGGCTGCACTGTGACAGCCACCGCTGCCTGCCACCTGGCAGCAGGGACCCAGCTACTCCTGGGTCTGGTCTCGGTGGCCCTGGTAGCGGTAGATGGGGGGACCAAGGCCTGGTGAGGAAGGAGCCGCCAAGCCGAGTCGGTGTCCCCTGTCCTCTCCCTAAACGAAAGTGCTTTCTTTCTCCGTAGCTGCTCTTCCTAAACGTGTGTTGGCACAACATTGGAGTTAGTCTGGCCTCCCTGTGCCACCTAGGGCTTTGGGTCCCGAAGAGCTGGTACCTGAGGCAGGTCCAAGCAAAAGGCCGGATTTGTCACTGTTTGGAGGGCGATGGGGAAATGCCCAGAAAAGCTGGCCTGGGAGCCCTGAGTGGCAGGTGGGGGGACACAGCCCTGCGTGGAGACCAGGCTCGGAGCCAGAGGAGGCAGGCCAGGAAACTCAGCACTCATCTCTTCTCTCGGAAACACCCCTCCCTGACCCAACCCCAGCTGCTTCCTCTCCTCCTACTTGAGGCCAGAAAGGGAAGCCCCTTTCCAGCGGGGCGAGTGACTGGCGCTGCCCCGGGCGGCCCGCTGATGGCTGGGCAGATAGTGCTGGGGCCTGCCCTGGCAGGCAGATCAGTGGTGAGCAGGGTGAGTTTGACCAGGGCAGAGGGGAAGATGACGAGGCTGCATCCCCCAGCAGGGGGGAGTGACTTCCTGTTGCCATCACCTCCTGTGGCCTCAGGCATTCCCAGGCTGAGACCTCTAGGAACATAGGTGCTGGGTGGCTCAGGGGGCTCCACCAGGCCAGGCCGTGTGATCTGGGCATCCTCCACCTGCTCTGGGCAGGGCAGGGACAGGAAGTGCAACCTCATGGGATGTGTGAGGGTGAGGGGGTGCCCACCCAGCTGCTCGGGCAGGATGTGTGGGAGTGGCCCCCCAGGAGCTCCACACAGCACGGGGCTTCAGAGTCTCCAAAGCCGGCGTCAGGTCATCGAGGCCTCTGGGCTGACCAGGACTAATGGCGCTCAGGAGTCCAGCCCTAGCCTCCACCCGCCACCCATACCCGCCCTGCCTCAGGACTTTGTTCCTACTGTACCCCTGCTGGCTGCCTGTCCCCACAGGTGGCTCCTTCCTCCCCACTGGAGGAGCTGCTTCCACTCGGGACCCTGGAGGGGGCTGGAATCTCTGAAATGCCTTCCCCTGGGGACCCTCACTGTGACTGGACCTTGCTCAGCTTCAGACCCTGGGTTGCAGCTGCCTAATGAGGTGGGATGGGGCCCTGGGTGTGTAAAGTGGAGGGAGGGGCAGTGGCCACCTCTGAGCCCTGAGCTGTCCTGGGGTCCTGGGTGCTGGCTTCAGGAAGCTTTGCTACTTGGGGCAGGGGCTTTCTGAGATCAATCTTCCCATTTTCTTGAAGATGTGACCAGGAGGGTGAAGTTTTGTGGTTGGAGTGGCTGTGCCTGCCTCTGGGGCAGGAAGCTGCTGGGGAAGGAAGAAGATTGAGAAAGGACCCCCCACCCCCCACCTCTGCAGAGGATCTAGCGGGCCCTGCCTCATGCCAGGGTTCCTGCCAGCTGGCACCAAGGGGGAAGCTGTTCCAGGGCTGGGGTCCTGAGAAGCAGGGGGGGACCCACTTGGCAGCCAGGCCCCCTCGAAGACCTACCCAGAGTCGCCCTTGCTGCAGGCAGGGTCCTGGCCCTTCCAGCACGAAGCTGGGAAAAGGCAGCACCAAAGATGCCAGGGGCGCATCACGGATCCCCCCGGGGGGCCTCCTTGAGGTGAGAGCAGGAGGAGGGCCAGGCTGAGGGTTCGGGCTGTGTGAAAGACACCCTGGTTTCGAAAAGGGAGAGGGACAGAGAGGTGGGGCCCAAGGCCCTGGCAGGGTTTCCTGCAGGGGCTGGCTTATGTTTTCAAGCTTACTCTGGGGTCTGGAGGCCACCGCCGAGCACACCCTCCCAGCAGTAGCCACAAGAAGACCATGAGGAGCTTGGGCGGGGTCTGGGGAAGGGTGGGGGCTGCCACAGAGAGAAGTGGGTTCATGGAGGCTGTGGAAGGCTGGGTGGGAGTGGAGGAGGTTGACATGACCAGGTTGGGGTCGGTGACCCCTGCACAGGGGCTACTGGGGATGACAGGGGAGGGAGAAGCAGACTGGTGAGATTGGGGTGGCATTGGCCCTGGTGGTACTGACTGTGCCCAGCTCAGTCTCCCTCCTCCTTGGCTGGTTTTTTTGGCAGACAGTGGCATGGTCCAGAGCTGCCTCCCTGGGGAGGGAAAGGGCATCCCCAAGTCACTCCTGAGGCTGTGTCCCCAGAGTGTCCACTGGGCTGTGCCACCTCCCTGCCCAGTGCAGCCTGCCTCTGCCTGAGCTGCCTGAGCCTGCGCCGTGGCTGCTCCCCATCCAGGAGGAGGCCTTAGGGGCAGACACCGGGGGGCTTGCTTACAGGCTCTGCTGACACCAGAAGCACCCCTACCTCCAGAGTCTTACTGCTACCCGAGCAGTAGCAGTATGGAGGTGCTTGTCCTGTGACCCCCACACTGGGCTGATGATGGGCCAGGTGGCACTTTGCCTGCAGGCTCTGGGGAGGCTTTCTTGGGCTCCTGTGCCAGGGGTGGGTGCAGGGAGGCTGGGCAGACAGGAGACCTCAGGCTTCGGGGCTCCCACGGGTCTAGGGCTGTGGTGGTTGGGGGCCCTGACTAGAGCCATCCACTCCTCTGAGGAAGGACCCGGCCTGGAGCGCCATCCCCAGGGAGCTGTAGGGGTATTGGGGGTGTCTTGGGGCAGAAGGCCAGGCAGGAGTTTGCAGGTGGGGAATGGCACGAGGAACTCGTGGAACAGCCTGAGAGGTGTCCGGCGAGGTAGAGCACTGGGTGGCCTTGAACCCTGGGGCTGAGCAGGGCTGTCTTTGAGAGCCACTTCTGCTGAGGCTGCAGCAGAAAGCCTGTGACAGGCTGGCTCCGAGGGAGGAAGGGGCTGGGTTGTGGGCGGCCTGGCCTTGGGAAGGAGGCAGGACAGTTTCGTGGTTAGGGGCGGAGAGGAGGAGACCCTGATCCAGACCCCGCCCCTGCCTGTCTTGACCGAGGACGGGGGCCAGACTGCAGGGGTGCAGGGAGCCTGCGGGAGAGGCTGGGGGCTGGGCTCCTTTCCCGGCAGCCTGGGCCCACCGCCAGACCCTTGTCCTCACTGGGCCTCTGAACAGTGGAGCATTGTGAGGGGCCTGGGAATGTTCAGGTCACCCAGGCCCCCTCTGGGCCATGCTGAGGGTGAGGACAGGAGCCAGCGGGCATGAGTCATCCCGTCCCCTGCCCAGGCCCCGAGGCTCTGGGGTTCCCAGGCTGAGGAGGAACACACAGCTCTCGGTTCCCCAACCCAGGGTCTGGCTCACTCCTTCTTCCTTCTTTTCACCCCTCTGTCAACACCTCTTCGTGTGGCCTCCCTCTGGCTCCTGGGTCTGCCTGCATCTCCCTGCCCCTATCCAGCCAGAGCCCCCGGCCCAGGAGTGGCTGTGGCCTGCTCTCCCACCCCCGCTGCCTGCCGCAGCCCCAGCAGAGGGGCTGGCCTGTCACCTTGAGCCCACCAATGCTGGCCTGTGAGTGGCCCCAGGAGGAAGCCAGTGCAAGGACAAGACCCAGCCTAGACGGGAAACCTCTAGAGGCCAACCTAAAATTTACTAAGGAATAAAAAGTGACAAGAAGCAGAAGGTGAGGGGATAAAATAACCCAGAGAGTAAAAACTAACAACATCCAAGAAAAAAGCCATGTTTGAAAACAGTTTAAAAATATTAGCCAGGCATGGTGGTTCACGCCTGTAATCCCAGCACTTTGGGAGGCTAAGGTGGGCGGATCACTTGAGGTCAGGAGTTCAAGACCAGCCTGACCAACATGGTGAAACCCTGGCTCTACCAAGAATACAAAAATGAGCCAGGTGTGTTGGCACATGCTTGTAATCCCAGCTACTTGGGAGGCTGAGGCAGGAGAATCACCTGAACCCAGGAGGCAGAGGTTGGAGTTAGCAAAGATTGTGCCACTGCACTCCAGCCTGAGTGACAGAGTGAGACCCTATCTCAAAAAAAAGGGGCCAGGCACAGTGACTCACAATTGTAATCCCAGCACTTTGGGAGGCTGAGGCGGGCAGATCATCTGAGGTCAGGAGTTCAAGACCAGCCTGGCCAACATAGTGAAACCCTGTCTCTACTAAAAATACAAAATTAGCCAGGTATGGTGGTATGAGCCTGTAATCCCAGCTATAGGAGGCTGAGTCAGGAGAAGTGCTTGAACCGAGGAGACAGAGGTTGCAATGATCCAAGATCGTGCCACTGCATTCTAGCCTGGGCACCAAAGTGAGACTCTGTCTCAAAAAAAAAAAAAAATACACACACACACACACACACACACGCAACGTTAGGGAAAAGGGATCACAGCGAATGCATTAAGACAGCAGAAAGACCTAACCCTCCAGTGCTGAAATGAGTGGACAGAGGGAAGGGACCCTGTTGTGCTGACTCAGCCTTGGTGGGTCTCAGCTTGTGGCACCCGCTGACAGATGGTGACGGGGTTCCTGGGTAAACGAGGGGCCTGAGGACCCCCAGTGGTGCACAGAGGAGCCGTGATGGGGGCCATGCCTGGGCCCCGGTGTCCTTTGCCCCGACCCAGGAGCTTGTCCAGATGAAATGCCGTAAAGTGCCTGGGCTGAGCCCGAGGTGTGTGCGGAAGCTTCATGGTTTCGTGTGGTCCGAGGGAGGCCACCATGGTACAAAAAGTACCACAGTGATGAGTAACAGGGACAGATGATGCAGGAGGCTCAGGCCACTTACTGCTACAGGTCCCAAGACCTACCTCGTAGGGCTTACACAGGTGCCACACAGGGTGCCCGTCATGGTGGCTCCTGACCTCTCCCGTTGGCTCTGGGCAGGAGTAGTGGGGCTGGGTTTCTCTGACTGGTGCCCCTACTGCATCCTGCCCCAGCACGAGCCCCATGGCCTCGGCATCCCCACTCTGTTCCTTTGTCACCTCACCATGGTGCTGGGATCTGGGATAAGCAGGGTGCTCTCCACTTGCAGGGCCTAGGGACCCAGTGCTGGGCCAAGTGCCTATGGCCTTGGGAATGGTCTGGTTTGGTCCTCAGAGTCCTGTTGCTAATAAGCGCAGAGGGGGAGGGGGAAGCAAGGCTCAGGGAGTGAAGTGACTTGCCGCCAGTCTCCAGCTTAAGGGAGCAAGGCTGGGAATGGAGCCCAGGCGTGAACGGTGCCCAGGAGCTCAGCCCAGGGAAGGTGTGAGATGCTGTCTGCCTCACCTGGGCATGTGGCCTGGACTGGTGATTCTAACTAGGACCCATCTCTGTCTCTCATGTCTGAAGGTGTGTGCCTTCTCTTACCTGCAACCCCAGGGCCTTTGCACAAGCTGTGCTCTGTCTGAGACACTCTCCATGTAATCCCATGCTTGGCTAACTCATGTGGAAGATTGCTCCCTGCAACCCCAGGGCCTTTGCACAAGCTGTGCTCTGTCTGAGACACTCTCCATGTAATCCCATGCTTGGCTAACTCATGTGGAAGGTTGCTCCCAGGACGCTGGCGGATGTGTCAACGTGTCTGGGTGGAACAGATGTCACAAGGATGTGAGTCAGAGGTGGCTGCCTCCCCAGCAGATTGGGAGCCCAGACAGAGGGTAACAGCAGCTTGGATCCCGGGTGCAGGGTGTGGCATTTGCCTGTAGGCGCAGTGCCCTGAGTGCTTCCCCTGTGCCCAGTATCATGAGACTTCAGGCCGAGTGGAGTGACACTGTGTAAGAGAGACAGGGTCCGTCTGACCAGCCCCACCATGACTCCAGCCAAGCCCAGTGAATAGGTGGGCTACCTTCCACCATTCTCTGGCTTCGGTTTCCTGCTCTTGGTTTCCTCAGCTGCCTGGTGGGTTCCACTGCAACTCTCTGGGGGTCTCCTTCTGTCCCGGCACCGCCTGCTCCTGTTCCTCATCCGAGCCTCTGTGGATGCGTGGGCTCCGCCCTCTGTGCAGCCTTAGCACTGAGTCCTGCATGGAGCAGGCCCTGGGACTGCCCCAGTTACTCCTGGGACACTGACGACTGAGGCTCTGCTTCTTTGCCAGAGTTTTCTCCAGGGTGAGCACCAGACCACTGTTTCTTCAAGGGAACTAGCAGCATCGAGTGGGACCCAAAAGGGGGCTGTGGCCTGGGAGAGCTTCCCAACCAGCCTCCCCGGGGGCCGTTGGGATCAGTTTAAAACAGAAGCAGCTCCTAACTCCTCAAGGGTGGGCTGGAGTCCCTGCTTCCCCAGGCCTTCCTGTCCTGCTGAGCTGGGCCCTATGGTAGCTTCCTCCCTGTACCCCACATGGCGTGTCCCCTGGCCTCCTGCCCAGAGCCCTGCGCCCTCCACAGAGGCCAGGGCCCACCCCCACTGTCCTTGAGGGTGGTGGGCTTCCTTCTGAGAGTGGGCCTGGGGCTTTTCCTCTCCTTCTTACCCGCCCCAGACCCAGGCTCAGCAGGAAATGTCTGGTAGGGGCCCTGCCAGGGCCATAAGGCTTTTGGGACACCCTCATGTTGTGTGGTAGGGGTGGGCCAGGTGGCCCCAGGCTCTGGGTGACACTAGCCATGCTGGCTGGGTGGTCGAGCGTTGCAGCTCACTCAGCCTTGATGTCCTAATCAGGAGAACAAAACAAGCAGTTGGTGATGGAGTGGGCACGTAGCTAGTGCATGAGTGGGCACGGAGCTAGCACACTCGGAACACAGTGGACATTTCCTTGGGGGCTCTCTGCACCTCTCCTGGTCCAGCAGCCTAGCCCTCCTATCACAAGAGGTGACCATGGTCAGGGAAGCACCCCCAACCTTCACACCCACTGTGCCCGTGGCCCAGGCGTCCCAGGCATCCCAGGAGGGTCTGGCTGGCGGGAGCCCTCTGCTTCTGCTTCCTCTAGATAAGGAAGGTGCCCGGCAGATTTCCCACCTAAGCACACCCCCCGGGCCTGGAGGGTCAGCAGCCAGCTGGTGTGGGCGTGGGGTGTCCCAGCCACAGCTGCTCTGCTCAGTGAATGCTGCTGTCCTTGCCTGTAGATGAGGATGCTGGGGCTGGGAGGTCACCCTGGGGGCCCAGGCTGCACTTGGTGGGTGCAGAGCCCCTGGAGTGCCCCCCTCCTACAGCCAGGGGTCCCCTGAGATGGAAGAAGTGGGGTGCCTGGGGCTGGCTAGATGGTGTAATTCAGCACATGAGCCCGTGAACTAGGCCCCATGGAGAGTAGGGGTTCCAGCCAGCTGGGGTGTGGACAAGGTCTATTCATGCTACAGGAGGCACCTGGTGCCAACGTCATGCTGGGTACTGTTCAGGCGCCAAGGGCATGGGGGACGGACATGCAGAGATCTCTCCCCACAGAGCTGGTGTCTGGGGAGGGGCAGATGGACAACAGACACGCTGAAAATGCCACAGCATCAGGGGGTGCCGAGTGGGGGCCACCTCTCTGAGGAGCGGGGGCCCTGCCATGGACTGAGTCTGTGTGGGAGAAGGGCCAGGGCCTGTGGGTGGGGGTCCAGCCCAGGGGAGTGTGGTCTAGATGAGGGGCCAGGGGGCAAGGGCTTGGCAGAGGAGTTGGAGAGGGTTGCGTTCCAGGTGGAGGGCACCACTGCTGCCAAGGCTCAGAGAGGGAAGGGTGTGGCACTGGGAATGTGGCTCTGTCTGTGCCAAGGGCTGCAGGGAGATGCGTGTTCTGGAGGCCAGGCCCGCAGGCACGAAGGGAAGGCGCAGCCGGACGCGAGCAGGGCGGTTCCTCCCTTCCCTTGACGCCAGAGCGAGCCCAGCAGCCAGCTGCCCCACCCCCACTGCTCAGGTGAGGAAACTGAGGCTGAGAGTGGGCCACAAGGCCAGGAGGAGGGGACTGCACCAGGCTTGTTCCCACCAAAGCCTGCAGGCTGACCACGGCTCTATTCTGCCTGCCAAGGTCACATGCATGGAGCGGCCCTCTTGGGCGGGAGCCACTGGGTGGGGCAGGACTGCCGCCCTCGGGACCCTGCAGGGCTGGGGCATAGGGTGCCCAGGCTGGCTGCGGTGGGGTTCAGTGAACCCTTTCAGGCCAGGAGAGGCGAGGCAGGGCGGGGAGGAGGTGGGCCCCAGCCTTGGGTGGGAGCCAGGAGCTCGGGGTGGTGGACCCGGCCCACCTCACACATCAGGACTCTGGAGAATTTTTTCTCAAGTGATTAAAAGGTGGAAACTCGTCAGTGTTTATGAAGAACTGAAGTGTGAATCCTGAGCCGCCTCTGCTGCTTGTGGTTTGAGACCGGAGAGTGGCTCCAGGGGAGCAGCAGTGCCAGCCATGGCTTGCCCCAGACCCACCTCGCCTCGCCTCACCTCACTGTCCCCAGCCCCACCTCACCCTCACCACAGCCTCACCACCCTCGGCCTGGAAGCCGCCCTGGCCTCCTGCCTCCAGCCAGTGTGCTGCCCCTGCCTGGCCAGGCCAAAGCTCCGCCTAGGGCCGCCCTCTCCCAGGTGTGGAGGCCCCTGGGCAGTCCTGACTGCCATGCCCATCTCAAGAACCCTTGCTGGGGACAGAGACACCAGGCCTGGGAGAGGAAGGCCCAGTGGGGCATTCGGGGATGTGAGAACATTGCAGCTTCCCTCTGAGGACAGAGCTTGAGGGCCAAGCATCCACCAACAGCTTGGCCTTGCCCTCTGAAGCCCAGGTGCCATGCAGGCAGCTGTGCCTACGGGGCCCTTGGCCTGCGCTTTTCTTAATTCCCTCTGTCCGTCGCACACAGGAGTGGCCTGACTCTGCCTCCACACTGCACCGCTCTGCGAAGCCCCTGGGGCCTCTGAGCCCCGATCACACTGTGTCTTCTGGGAACACTGCTAACTCCAATGCACCAGGCTTTCTCTGTTTTGCAGTGAGCAGCCTCACGTGCGTGCCCAGGGCTGGCCAGCAGCTTGTCTCACTGGGCAGAGGTCCAGGGGTGTGGAAGGGCCTCAGCTGCGGCCGTGCTGCACACCAGTTCTTTGAAAACCTCTCTTGCTGAGAGTCCGATTAGCACTAAGTCACAATTTCTTCACTCTAACCTCTGAAGAATGTACTGGTTACAACCTTGCTAGGGTCTGGGTCTGGCCTCATGTGTGGACATGACAGTGAACTCATCTGTTTGTCTGTCCTTCTTTTGGGTCCTGCCATGGGCCAGGTGCCTACCTGGGCCTTGGGGATTCAGTGGGACTTGGACCCGTGGGGAGTGCCAGGGACACATGGGGTGATGCTGGTGGCAGAACTGTGCCATTGACTTGGAGATTTCAGAGAAGGGGGCAAGGTTTTAGATGGTTCCGTCCTCAAAGGATGAGGGAGCATTTAGTTTCCATGTGGAGGTGACTGCAGGTACCAGGATGGGGCAAGTGCATGACAGGTCCAGTGTCGGGGGCCCAGGGCAGGAAGGGAAAGCAGGCGCCACACCCCGTCCACTTGGACAGGGAACCAACGTTGCCGCTGCACCGTGGTGGATTTGGCCTGAGCCAAGGAAGGGCAGGCCAAAGGGGTGAACGTGAGGCCAAGAGGTGGGGTCAGCAAGCCTGGTCGGGGTGGGTCAGGTGTGGCAGGTGAGGCTGGTGGACCCTGTGTGCAGGAGGGTGGGAGGTGGAGAGCCTAGCCTTCAGGAGGCTGTGGGCATCCGCGGAGGCGAGCCCACAAAGCTGTGGTCACAGCCTTGTGGAGCCTGCTTCTCCCTGACAGGCACACCCACACTGGGGGTCAGACTAAGTGGAGTCTGCAGGTCATCCTGGGGAAGGACTCAGGTGAGTCTCTGTGTGGATTCATTTCCTGGGCTGCCCTAACAAAGCTCCACACACAAGGGGCCTGAAAACAACAGAAATGTGCGCTCTCACAGTTCCGGAGGCCAGAAGTCCAAAGCGGAGGGGCCTACAGGGCTGCCTTGCCCCAGTGACGCTGGGGAAGCCCCTTCCTCCCCACCCAGTTTTTGCCGGTGGCCGGCGATCCTTGGTGCCCTTGGCGTGTGGCCACATCCCTCCAGCCTCTTTTCCATCCTTACACGGTCCTTTCCAGGCATCTTCTCCTACTCCATCTCTTACAGGACAGTTGCCATTGGGTTTAGGGCCCACTGGTCAATCCAGGATGTGCCGCTTAACTTAATTACATCTAAGATCCTTTTTCCAAATAAGGTGTTCACAGGTTCTGGGGATTAGGATGTGGACAAAGCTTTTGGGGGCCACCATTCAGCCCACTACACCATGTGACCCCAGGCAGGCTCCTGCTTTGTAGGGTGCCCTCTCCCTCTGCCCCAGTTGGGTAGTGCCCAGTCCGAGTTCCCGGGAATCCTCCCGGTCCCACATCACAGGACAGCAATCAGAATGGGGCAGGGAGGGAAGGGGCTTCTGGCTGGGGAGAGTCTGGGAGGGTCCCAGGGCTGGCTGTGGAGTGGACCCAGGCCCTATGGGAGGGGCTCATGCAAAACATCTTATTTTGAGAGCTTGAGATTTTCCCCTGTGGGGGTGCCCACCTTCCCCCAGGCTCGGTGTCCTCCCTCCCTCCCCTGGGCTCAGTGCCCACCTTCCCCCAGGCTCAGTGCCCACCCACCCTCCTGGGGCTCAGTGTCCACTTCCCCCAGGCTCAGTGCCCTCCTTCCCTCCCCTGGGCTCAGTGTCCACCTTCCCCCAGCTCAGTGCCCTCCCTCCCTCCCCTGGGCTCAGTGCCCTCCCTGAGCTCGGTAGACCCTCCTTGACATGTTCAGCACCTGAGCCTCTCCTGAAGGCGGCAAGCAGGCACCAGGCTGGGTACAGGGTCCCTGGGTGCCAGTCCCCATGCCACTGTTCCCTAGCTTCCTCTCTGAACCCCAGAGATGCAGATGGCAACAGGACTGTCCTCTTGGGCTGTAAGCCTTGAGATGAGGCAGGGGCTGTGAGGCAGGAGGTGCCAGGGCAAGGCCAGCTCCGTGGTGGCTGCAGACACCACCCACTGTGCTGGGTGTTTGCCTTACTCCTGAGTGGGCTGAAGGCCTCCAGAACCCAGTGAACACTCCCTCCCTCTTTTTTTTCAGGCTGACCCTTGGCCCTCTGCCTGCCCTGCCGGCTGGCTCCCACTCATCCTGGTAAGTGCCCTGTGTCTGGCATGGTGGGAAGTCCTCAAGCCTGGCAGTTTGAGGCACCAGCTCAGGGCAGGGGAGCACCTGCGACCTGGGAAGGATGGAGAGGGACACCAGGGCTGCCCAGTGAGGCGGCCCCAGCCAGGCCCCGCTGCACACACCCCCTGCCTGGATGCAGGCATGGGGTCATCTCCATGGTTACCGGCACAGGGTAGAGGTCAAGGAGTGGCCACGGTTGAGGAGGGGAGAACGGCCTGTGTTTAGGAATATGAACGGTAGTGTCGTATGCCGCAGGGATGAAGGGGAGGTGAGAGAGCAATTGGAGAAGCTAAGGCCCAGAGAGGAGGGGTCTGCAGAGGTCACCCCGAAGCCCAGGACTTCCAGCTCCAGCTTCCTTCTGTAGCATCCCCCTGTAGCATCACAGCACCGGACCAGGGTTGCAGGGGATGGGCCTGGGCCAGGGTGGGTGGGGCTTTTGCTCGCTTCCGCCTTGCTGAGTTTATGAGTGTGGGGCTTTTGGCGGAGCAAGGGCAGGGGCGAGCCTGGTCCCTGCTTCCAGCTCAGGCCTTGTTCGCTCTTGCATTTGCCTGTCCAGTGAGGGGTGGCGTGTTCCTGAGAGCGCTCGCTGCCTCTGGGTTCTTATCCTCACGGGTTGTCATCCCCGAAGCTGTGCGTTGGCCACCTCATTGCCTGTGGATTCCTCCCAACCCTGGGGTTGCTCACCCCAAGCCCCTTCCTCCTGTGGCTCCCTCACCCCGTCCCCTTCCAGCAAACCCTCCCTCCTCCATCAAAGCTGGGCCCCTCCTCTGGGAGGCGTTCCCCAGTCCAGCACCCACAGGGCCTGGCTCCTCCTCTGGACCCTGCAGCCCTGACTTTGTCTGAGAACTGCCTGCCTCATCGTCCAGGCTGGGCCGTGGCCCAGGAGTTCCTCACCTGCTGTTTGATCTCAACCCTGCTGCAAGGAGGAAGGAGAATGGGAAGAGACCCCCCTCTGTCCGTGCCCCCCTCGCTGCCCTGTCTGTCTGCCTGCTGTGGCGAGCCTTCTGCTGAAGGTGTGGTCTGCCCTTGGCCACCTGAGGGGACTGAGGCTGGCGCAGGCTGGGGACGCCAGGGTGGCTGTGCATGGGCTGTGCCCATGCTAAGGAGGCCCCAGGCCTAAAAGCCCAAGCTCCTCACCCTCTAGGAGATAGCAGGAGGTCTGCAGCCCAAATGGTCCTCTAGGGCGGCCTTGGCAGTAGGGCTGGGGCTGCAGATACTGCCGGGGAGATGGAGGCTTCTTAGCCTGGGAGCTGCCCTTTTTGACCTGACACTTAGGCCTATGGGACAGCTTGAGACCTGCACAGCTGGTTATGGGGCTGGGGTCCAGGGTTTGTTGGGAGCCTGGATTCAGGGGGCCGTGCCCTAGGAAGCCTGGTGGGCAAGATGAGGCCCCTGCAACTTTGTGGCCCTGTGCTCTGTGGCCTCTGTCACCCTCAAATCCTGCTGTGAGGGTGGTCCCAGGCCCCAGAAAGCCCCTTTCTCCAGCTGCCTCTGCCCAGGGGTCCTGTCCTCCCTGGGCAAGTTCTGGGAGGAGAGGCAGGGCACTCAGCACCCAGTGGGTAGAATCCCCATTCCCCCTTCCCGGCTCTGGGCCTGGACAGGGCACCGAGCTTGGTGGGAGCAGAGCAGCCCTGGGAGGAGCGGGATTCTGAGCAGGCCCTGGGGCAAGGGCCGGTGAGTACGGGAGTGTGCTTTGCCACTCAGCCATAATGTGCTTTCTAGCAAACCAGGTATCAGCAGAGCTGGTGTGGGTGCGGGGACACGAAAACACTGAGGGTGGGGTGGGAATTGAGAAGTGCCGGAGCCCAGGCCTAGTTCCTCAGTCCCTTGGTGTCAAAGGGCACAGAGGTGGCCACCTTGAAATTCACAGAACCGGGTGCAAGACATAACAGCCCTCTGTGTGGCCTCAGATGGCAGAGCAGGAGGCAGTGGCTGCCCTGGCAGGAGGAGCGTGCTGGTAAGGTGACCCCATCCCTGTGTGTGCTGTAAATGCTGCTCTGTGCTGGGCCTGACACCCAGGGTGCAAGTTGTTTCATGGTTTGCTAGGGAGAAGCCGAGTATGCAGAGGTGGCCGTGGGGGGAGGCAGCAGGGAGCTTCCTCCCAGGGGTGCAGCTGGCCTTGTGCTGGAGCCAGAGAGCCCTGGTCTCTGACCACAGCATGGGAGGGCAGGAGCAGTGGAAGGCAGGGGCTAAAACCCGGATTGTGGATGAGGGGCAACTCTGGGCCCCAGGCAACTTTCAGGACCTCCCGGGGCAGAAGGCAGGAAGTGCCAGCTACTTGGTGCTGCCCAGGGAGCAGGGAACAGGAAGTCCCGGGTGGGGAGGAAGCACTGGCGGCCACAGGCCTCAGATGCAGCAGGAGTGAGCTGTAGGCACAGCTGTGGGGCAGCCAGGCGCGTCAGCCCTCACATGTCTGGGAGATGCAGATTGCCTGGGCTGGTGGCCCCTGAGCCGCATGGCCTCCCTGGGCCTCAGGACACCGGCCCCGAGCAGGTCACAAGGACGGACGGCCATGTGTTGGGTCAGCACCATCAGGTCAGTGGGGTGGCCCCAGGCCTGGGGGCTCGGGAGGCGGCACTGGTCTAGCACCTGAAGAACCAGTAAGGGGGCCCCACGTGGGAGCCAAAGCCTTCCTTGGGGCTGGCCATGGAGGCCCACAGGAGCTGGCCCTGGGCCTGCAAAAGGCAACAGGCTCTGAGAAGAGTGGTCTCTGTCTGGCTTGAGTAGCCCCTGAGCTGGACAGGCACAGGGGGAGCCCAGAGAGGGAATGTGATGTGAGAACACCCCTCACCCACCCCCGTCTCGTGCGGCCGATAGGGAGGCAGGGGCCAGCCTGTTGGGGTGGGGCCTGGGTCCGAGAATTTCCTGGGATACAGCCTGCAGGGTGGCCTTGGTGTTTGGGTCCTAAGTACACACATGTTGTGTGTGAGAGTGTGTGTTTCTGTGTGTGGGGGACAGAGAGAGCTGCACAAGGTCCCTGCTGCCCACCTGGGGAGTGCCATGCTCTGAAACCTGGTGCATTGTGGAGGACCCACAGGGACCTCAGGGACTGCCGGGCTGGGGCTGTGCTCAGGAACCCCAGGCTGTGCCACCCTTCCCCTAGCCGGCAGTGCTTCTCTGGCGTAGCTGGTTACTAGGCCTTTACGGGAAAATTTTGGTTTTGATTATGTTAACAGAGAAAGATTCTGGGAAGAGGAAGGAAACGAGGGAAACTGAAAGGGAAGAGCAAACAGCTGTGGGGAGGCAGGGCAGCCAGGGCTCCGAGGTGGAAGCCGCCCCATCTGCGCATCCCACCCCCGCCACCGGCCACCCACTGTGCGCCAAGCTGGGCCAGTGGCTGTGCTGGGCCGGGGGTGGTACATAAGCCACCATTTACTGGCTGTGTGACTTTGGCCAAGTTTCTTCGTCAGTGACTTAGGGAGGACTCTGGTTTGAAGCTCAAGGTGTTGGATGATGAGGCGATCACTGAGAAGCACAGAGCTTGGCCCACAGGGAGTGCCTAGTGCACTTGGCACAAGGCCTGATCCTCTCCCAGCCTCTATACCCGAGTCTGCAAAATAGAAGTAAAGTACTGAGCTCAGGTGGACCCTGGGTGATTTAGTGGGTGTGAGGTGCAGCTTGGCACTGGGCCCTGGCAGCTGGGAGTGGTGGTGATGATTCTGTACACAGGCTGCAGGACACTGAGATGCTGAAGACTGCACATGACAGGTCTTGTTGGTGTTTGGAGTCTGTGTGTGTGTAAATGAGTGCTTGCATATGCATGAGTGACTGTGATGAATGTGCATATTAGTATACATATGGGTGTGAGTGTGCACATATGAGTAGACATGTGAGTGCCTGAGTGTGTATGAGAACGTATGAGAGCGAGTGGGCATGTGGGAGAATGAGTGCATGTATATGTGAGTATGGATGGTGTGAGTGTTAAGTGTACATGCATGAGTGTGACAGCATGCGCATATATGAGTGTGTGAATAAGTGCACAGGGTGACCTGGTATCTTCTCCCTTTGGGCTGGCTCCCCAGCCCCAACTTGCCCTCTGACTCCCACAAATGGGGCCAACCTCGTCACCACTAACAGTAAGTCCTTGACCCTATGGTCACATGAGGTGCTGACTCCCTCACCACAACCAGGATGATCCTGCAGGAGCCCAGCCTTCCAGAGCCCCCACCTTGCTCTCATGCAGGGGCTCACGCCTGTGTGCAAGCGAGCCGTGCAGCTCATGTGCACGTCCTGTGTGAGTGCACCACCTGTGACATTAACTGGGTGTGCAGAGACACAGCGCACATGAGGGCCTGCACGGGCCATGACCACACACGCCTCAGGGCTCATGGGGCCCCAGGGTGGTGGGAGCCACAGAGCCTGCATTAAGTGGAACCTGATGGGGTGTCTCTGTGAGACTGAGCACTTTTTACCTGCCTGCTCTGCCCCCGACACCAGGAGCCTCAGGCCTTTGGGTCATCTGAACCAATTGCAACTTTGAGAGAAGGTAGGGAGATAAGCACAGAAACAGAGACCTGGAGAGTGTATCCCAGGTGCCCCGCCTTCCCTAATGTGCACGTGCACACATACACACACGCGCACAAGTATACAAGCTCAAATGCATATCCCCACGTGTGCACACACGCAAAGATCACATACTTTCTGGAAGGGCTCATGGAGCCCAGCAGCTACCACCAGCTCTGGCCACCCAACGCTGGCCCCTGTGTCTCCAGAGCCCTGCCCCGGAGAGCAGCTGCAGAGGTGTCAGGGGACTCTGAGAGTGGACTCCTCCATACCCACTTTACATTGGAGGAGGTGGGAGCTCAGTGGAAGAAGGGCCCCGGGGAGGATGTGAACCCAGGTCTTTGGCACTCTCCCTCACAGCTCCTACCCATGTTAACTCAGCCGACACCGCAGAAGCATGGTGACAGGTCCCCACCAGGGTGTCTGCCTCTACAGAGGAAGGGACTGAAGCACCCAGAGAGCTGGCAAGTAGGCCTGTGGAGTCCCCTGGAATGAATGAATGGAATTTAACCATCAGGTCCCTGGAAGAGGGGCTGGGCACTGAGAAGTGCAGCCAGGGAGTCCTGGCCAACTAGGAGTGTGGGTGCTCCTTGGGGATGGCCCTTGGCTTTCCCGAGCACAAGTGGAGCTGGAGTTTGTGAGCTGGGCAGAGATTCCCCAAGAGTAGTATGGTCACCACGGCCTCCATGGCCCATCGTCACCCTCAGCCGACACTTCCCCTTTCTGCTTTCAGCCTGGCCTGGCACTGGGCTCCTGGGCAGGTACCATCCCCTGGCACATGGCAGGGCCAGGTGGGGCAGAGGCTAGTAGGGTGGCAGGGGTGGGTTTCCCCTTGAATGGTCCCTCCTCTGGAGAGGGGCTGCGGGTGTCAGTGTCTATCCCTGAAGTGAGGAATTCCCAGGGGAGGTGAGGGTGCCACATGACCTGACCTTGTCATGACCTGCCCTCCTGCCCAGGGTCAGCTGATGATCACCTAGGAGGCTTCATCCTGCCCACAGCAGGACAGCAGCCAGGCAGGAACGAGCCCCTCACAGAATTGCGCCTGGCTATTCTAATAATTTTTAAGTGGATTCCTTGGAATATTCTGTATGTAAAATAATCTAATCGGTGACTAATCGCACTTCTTTCTTTCCATTCCGGATGCCTTTTATTTCTTTTTATTGCCTAATTACTCTGGTCAAAATCTCCAGTACTCTGCTGAATAGAAGTAAAGCCTGCCCCTACCTGACCACTGAGCTGGACCCATATAGGACTGTAACCTGTCCCTGTAACTCTTCCTGCTGAGCCTTGTCCAGGTGTGGAGCCAGGAGGAGGTGGTGGGCTTCATCTGTCCTCACAGTGGCTCCTCCCACTTCAACACACAGGCCACGTCTTCTTAAAGCTTTTGGGTGGCGGGGGCCCAGTAGGGAGTGATGCCCCAGGGTAGGGGCTCTGTTTCAGCTTCCTGTGCCTTCCAGGAAACTTGCAGTCCCCGTCACCCATGGGGTGAACATTCCATCCTTCTTTGTGGGCTCCCTGGGTTTCCCCCCTAGGCTGGATCTGAGCTGGTGAGCATGGGAGACAATGACCACCTAGTGTGGTCAGTGTTAGGGGCAGAGAAGGCTATGCTCGCTCCAAGGGAGGGACACAGGACTCCAGAGAGGTTATGGGAGACTGCCTGGAAGAGGGAACGCTTGAACTAACTCTTCCTTTCATTTTTGGATTGTTGCTAGTATATAGAAATAGAATTGATTTTTGTATGTCGATCTTGTATCTTGCTACCTTGCTGCTCATTCACTCTAATTTTTTTTTTTTTTGAGATGGAATCTCGTTCTTGTCCCCCAGGCTGGAGTGCAATGGCGCGATCTCGGCTCACTACAACCTCTACCTCCTGAGTTCAAGCGATTCTCCTGCCTCAGCCTCCCAAGCAGCTGGGATTACAGATGCCTGCCACCTTGTATTTTTAGTAGAAATGGGGTTTTACCATGTTGGCCAGGCTGGTCTCAAACTCCTGACCTCATGTATTCCACCTGCCTCAGCCTCCCAAAGTGCTGGGATTACAGTCGTGAGCCACTGCGCCTGGCTATTCTAATAATTTTTAAGTGGATTCCTTGGAATATTCTGTATGTAAAATAATCTAATCGGTGAATAATCGCACTTCTTTCTTTCCATTCCGGATGCCTTTTATTTCTTTTTATTGCCTAATTACTCTGGTCAAAATCTCCAGTACTATGCTGAATAGAAGTAAAGCAGACATTCTTTAGTTGTTCCTGTTCTTGGGGGCAAAGCTTTCAGTCTTTTACCACTAGGTATGTTAGCTTTGGGTTTTTCACATATCCGTTTATCAGACTGAGGAAGTTCCCTCCTATTCCTGGTTTGTTGACTGTTCTTATCATGGAAGAGTGTTGAATTTTGTCAAACACTTTTTCTTCATCTGTCAAAATCATGTGGTTGTTTGTCCTTTATTCTATTGATATGGTGTATTACATTCATTGTTTTGAATATTAAACCATCCTTGCATTCCTGGGATAAATTCCACTTGGTCTTGGTGTAGAATCCCTTTTATATGTCGCAGGATTCAGTTTGCTAGTATTTTGTTGAGGATGTTTATGTCTATATCCATAAGGGATATTGGTTTGTAGTTTACTTGTGATGTCTTTGTCTGATTTTGGTATTGGGATAATGCTGGCCTCATAGAATGAGTTCCCCTCCTCTTCTATTTTCTGGAAATTTGTGAAGCAGCTGTGTTCTTTTGAGCCAACTTTTGAGGGCTGGGTTAGTTCAATTTCAACTTTAGGCTGTGGCAACAGCATGGGCTGAGGCCTGCAAGTGGGTGCTTGCTCGATTCAGGTAACTGGAGCCATAGGGTCCGGCTGGCATAGGAGCACAGAAGGTAGAGGGCAGGAGTGACTGAATCAGGGAGGGCCAGTTTGGCATGAGGAGGCCCTAGAGGTTTAGCACTGAGCAGTGATGGGAATGGTGTGCATGTTGATTCTATGCTGGGTGGGGGGCTGGAGGCCTGGGAGGCCTGAGGAGAGGAAGTGGAGGGGGCTGCCAAGAGGCAATGGAGAGGGGCCTGGCAGGGTGGCTGGAAGGAGGTGGGAGCCTTGAAAGCTGGGTGCAGTGGGAAGCCCAGAGAGTGGGCCTGAGGTGGGGCCTTGAAACCAGGGTGGGTGCCCCAGATGGACAGCTAGGTGAGGTCAGGCCCAGGCTTATAGAGCCACACCTGTACCTGGTCCATCTTGGTGGCAGCCTGTGTGCAGGTGGAAGATGGAGGAGGCAGGATGCCTGGGAGGCCAGCAAGGGCCTCTGCTGGCCTTTTGCCACCCCAGGGGACTCTCCTGGGTGAGGCGCCTGCATATGGGCAAGCAGGTGGGAGGTGCCAAGGACCAGACCCCTGGCTCCTTGGGGAATCTGGGGCTGAAGGCCCAAGGAGTCCCGCAGGAAGCTGAGGTGAGGGCGGGGCACGTGCCAGATCCCTTGCCCTGCTGCCGCCCTCCATGCAGGTGCCGTTTTAACAGAGGCCACTTTCCCGAGGGAGCTGGTCAGAAGGGCCGGACGAGATGGGACCTGGGCAGGGCCTCAGAGCCGAGGCTGTCGTGCCCGCCGTGGATTTCCAACCAAGCTGTGTGGACTCGCAGGTGCTGGGGGAGTGGAGCAGGAGGCTTCGTTTGCATCGAAGGCTTCTTGATTCCGCTGCACCGACAGAAATGGGCCTCCTGTCCCCAGCGCCCACCACCCTCCTTGCAGCGTGGGGAAACTGAGGCCTGCAGGGGGCGGCCGCGCACGGTGACGCAGCAGGGGGCGGTGCCGGGAGGGGCGGGCCCGGGATCCTCACCTGCCCGCCCCGTCCCCCGCCGAGAGGGGAGGAGCCGGCGGCTGCCGGGCCAGGGCCGGCGGGCGCGGCGGGCATGGCGGGCTCCGGGCCGCGGCCGCGGAGCTGGGGCCGGCGGGAGGCGGGCGCCTGGGATGAGGCGGCGGCGGCCGGGGGGCGCGGCCCGGGGCCGTGCCGGTGCTCGCAGGGGAGGCGGGCGTGGACCGCCCCGGGGAAGCCGGCCGTGCCCGCCGCGTGGACGCCGTGAGTACCGAGCACCGGCCCCGACTCCGGGACGCGGGCCTCTAGCTTCCGGGTCTGGACCCCGCGCCCCGACCCCCTGGACCCGGGCCGCGAGCCCCGGGCGCTGCTGGTCGCCCACGCGCTTCTTGGGGGAACAAAGGCGGGCGTGGACCGTCCCAGCTGGCGGGTGGGGGGCTCAGGCCGGCACGGGGCTTGTCGGTCTGCGGGCAGCTCTCCGCGGGCGGACCGGGCACGCCACTCCCCACTGCGTGGAGCTCCCTCGGGCCGAGCGCGGTAGGGCGAGCGCTGGGGTGTGGCGGCGCCTTTGTTCCAAACCTTGGCCTGTGGTTGGGGGCCCTGCGGCTGGGACCCGCCCAGAGGGGCTGGCTTTGGGTGCAGAAGGAGCTGGTGGGGTCCAGCCGGGTGACCCAGGCCGAGGCCGGCAGAAGACAGCCTGATGCCTTGGAGACGTCCTCTTGCACTTGTGCTGGTTTGCTAAAAGCGGAGAGTACTTTTCTTTTTATTTATTTTGTTTTTAATTTTTTATTTTTAGCTCCAGCTCTGTTGCCCAGGCTGGAGAGCAGTGGCCAATCATAGCTTACTGCCTCCTGGAACTCCTGGCTCAATAGATCCTCCTGGATTAGCCTCCTGCAGGGACTATAGGTGTGCACCACCAAGCTCAGCTAATTATTTTTTAGAGATGGTGGTCTCTATGTGTTGCCCAGGCTGGTCTTGAACGCCTGAGCTCAAGTGATCTGCCTGCCTTGGCCTCCCAAAGTGCTGGGATTACAGGCGTGAGCCACTGTATCTGGCTGTTTTATTTATTTCTAGAGACAGTGTCTCGCTTTGTTGCCCAGGCTGGAGTGTGGTGGTATGATCATAGACCACTGCAGCCTCAAACTCCTGGGCTCCAGTGATCCTCCTGCCTCAGCCTCCTAGAGCAGCTGGGACTACAGATGTGCCCCACCATGCCTGACTAATTAAAAAAAAAAATTATTGTTTTTTTTTAGAGATGGTGTCTTTCTATGTTGCCCTGGTTTAGTTTTCTTTATGTGTGTTTTTTGGGGTTGGAGCTGTAGTGGAACCAGTCCCAGCCCCACTGGGCATCTGGATCTGACCTTAGCTGCTCCATTAAGGGCTTAACAGGACACTGGCCACAGGCCTGCTCCCATCCAACTCCACTGGGGCCCCAGGAGGGACCTACCCAGGATGGAATGAGGGCAGGCACAGACCAAACAATGCAGGGTGGGGGTACTGTTCACTGGGATCAGAGGTGAGGAAGATGCTGGATTTAAGTGGGCAGTGAGGGTGCCTAGCAGAAGAGGAGACTCTCAACCTGGGTCTTGATGGATGAGTAGAAGTTCTCTGCATGGGAAGGGGTGGAGGTCATTTCAGGCAGAGGAGGAAGCATTAAACACATGGTGGATCTCAAGGAGAGCAGCTGGAGCATGAGTAAGGGGGGCTGGAGTAGGGGGCAGGGCATGACGTTGGGTCTGGTGGGCCTGGGTTAGCCCCAAGGCAGTCACTGGTCCTCCACTGACTGTGTGGTCCTTGCTTGGGCTCAGAGGGAATGGCAGTGATATCCTGGGCTGGTGGGTTGAATAGCAACCAACCCACCAAATGGTGGTCACGGCCACTGCTGACCACAGTGTGCTGGGTGCTGGGCAGGGTATCCACTCTGTTCTCCAGCAACTGA
The DNA here is from genome assembly GCF_003255815.1 of Theropithecus gelada. NCBI lineage: Eukaryota > Metazoa > Chordata > Mammalia > Primates > Cercopithecidae > Theropithecus > Theropithecus gelada. The sequence continues at coordinate 2,856,470 of NC_037672.1, forward strand.
GTCTTGGGTTCTCCCAGGACGGGAGTCCAGGTCGTTTGACCTGGGAACTGGGGACTCTTGGCTGCTCACTTGCCTTCTTCCTGTCTAGGCCCCTTATAGGCTCATCTGGCACTGGGACTTGAAGTAGTTATGGCCTGAAGTCTGACTTACCTGGGCTGGGGTTTTCTGAGTTCTTTCATCTCTACCCAGCCCCCACGGGGCCTTGCACTCAGTTGCTGTGTGCAGAATGAACCAGTGGAGAGAAAGGGCTGCACGTAGCGCTCAGGATCCTGGGGTCGGGTGTGTGGCCGAGTGGACCAGGGGCTGACTGAGTGGACCAGGTGGCTCTGTCTCTCCTTGGGGTCCCACCCGGAAGCCCAAGGCCTTCAGAAAAGGGGTTTCCTTGCCTGTCATGGCCCCACCCTCCATGCTGTGTCCTGGATCTTGGCAGTGTCCCCATGAGCGCCCTGGCTCAGCCATCTCTTGCCTGACCGTAGCTGAGCCTCATGCCTTTGTTCTTTATTGCAGCTTCATGGCGGCTGAAGAGATGCATTGGCCTGTCCCTATGAAGGCCATTGGTGCCCAGAACCTGCTAACCATGCCTGGGGGCGTGGCCAAGGCTGGCTACCTGCACAAGAAGGGCGGTACCCAGCTGCAGCTGCTCAAATGTGAGTCCCCAGGGTGGCAGGGAGCACAGTGGGAGGGCGTGGGGGCAGGGCTGGCCATGTACATGTACGTGAGCATCCTCTCAGCCTCTGCTTCCTCACGTGGTGGGCCCTCTGGATTTTCCCATTCCCTCTCTGGTGGCTGGCACCCCTGGAGAACCAGAGGTTGACCTCCCTAGCCCCCAGGACTGTAGCAGGGTTCAGGGTGGTGCACACTGCTGGCCAGCTGGCAAGGGGAGCTGCAGCCTGCAGCCAGGACCCGGGCACCACAGGTGGCCAGGTAGGTCTGGCCTCTGGTGCTGCCCTCACTGAATCCATGAGTGTTCAGCGAGTTAGTTGGTCACTTGGCCCACAGTGAACCTATGTGTCAAGTCCTGGCTGGGTGCTGGACCTCTGGAGCTGCACAAGACCCAGGCTCTGGCCCCCAGGACAGCTGGCTGAGAGGAAGAAGCAGCCCTCAGGCTCAGGAGATGGCCAAATGCTGAGATACTGAAGGCCAAGAGCATCAGGGCCTGAGCAGCAGGTGCTGCGTGCCTTTGCAGTAGCAGTACTCTCTGCCAGGGGCTCCCTGGCCGGGCCACCTGATTGAGATGTCCAGGCTGGACTGATTCGTTCCTTTGAGGGCACTGGTTGAGCTGCTCTCCTCTGCACAGACAGCCTCCTTGGAGGAGCTATAACTGGCTTGTCACCCAGCCTGGGAGGCGCTGCTCAGGGCTGGGGCAGTGGAGCTGGGGTGGTTTCAGTGTAACTTTCCACCTAGGGGTGGCCCCATACCAGTGGCCCCTCACTGGCAAACTCTCTGGGCTCCTGAGTCTCCCTCTTTTACTTTGTTTTTTTGAGACAGGGTCTTGCTCTGTTGTCCAGGCCGGAGTGGAGTGGCACGATCATGGCTCACTGCAGCCTCAACCTGCCAGGCTCAGGTGGTCCCCTCAGCTGGGACTACAGGCATGCCACTATGCACTGTTAATTTTTTCTAAGTTTCTTGTAGAGATGGAATTTCATTATGTTGCCCAGGCTGGCCTGGAGTTGCTGAACTCAAGCGATCCACCCACCTTGGCCTCCCAAAGTGCTAGGATTACAGGTGTGAGCCACCGCGTCCAGCCTATTTTTAATTTATTTTTATTTTTTATTTATTTATTTTTTTGAGATGGAATCTGGCTCTGTTGCCCAGGCTGGAGTGCAGTGACGTGATCTCAGCTCACTGCAACCTCTACCTCCCAGGTACCAGTGATTCTGCCTCAGCCTCCTGAGTAGCTGGGATTACAGGCATGTGCCACCATGACCAGCTAATTTTTATATTTTTAGTACAGACTGGGTTTCACCATGTTGGTCAGCCTGGTCTCGAACTCCTGACCTCGGGTGATTCCGTCTCAGCCTCTGAAAGTTCTGGAATTACAGGCATGGGCCACCATGCCTGGCCTATTTATTATTTTTATGTCTCACTCTATCACCCAGACTACAGTGCAGTGGTGCAAACATAGCTCACTGCAGCCCCTGGGCTCAAGTGATCCTCCCACCTCAGCCTTCCAAGTAGCTGGAACTACACGTGCATGCCACCATGTCCGGCTAAGTTTTGTATTTTTTGTAGAGACGGGGTTTCACATGTTGCTCAGGCTCACCCCATCTTTTATTTTTAGAGACAATCTCACTCTGTTACTGAGGCTGGAGTGCAGTGATGTGATCTTGGCTCACTGCAACCTCTGACTTCTGAGTTCAAGCAATTCTCCTGCTTCAGCCTCCTGAGTAGCTGGGATCACAGGCATGCGCCACCACACCTGGCTAATTTTTTATTTTTAGTAGAGATGGCGTTTCACCATGTTGGCCAGGGTGGTCTCAAACTCCTGAACTCAGGTGATCTGCCCACCTTGGCCTCCCACAGTGCTGGGATTACAGGTGTGAGCCACCGCGCCTGGCCTTAGCCCCCCTCTTTTAGCTCTGATGTAGAGGGAGCCTCCAACAGCCCTGCAGCACCTAGCAAGTCAGCTGTGGCCTCCCTGGGCCTCTGGTCCTGGCTCTGCCTTTCCTCGTGGTGGCTCCACACAGCCTCCCACATCTACCCCTTCTTTGTGGGCAGCCAGGCCTGCCTTCAAGTGGCGCTCGGGCTAGCCAGTATGACCACACATTTTTCCTTATTTGGCCCCAGATTGGGCTCCTGGGGAGGGGACAGCATGCCTACCTTGCTCCCTGCTCTTCCCTTTGGCGAGGCTTGGAGGCAGGAGGCCTGGCCCCAAGTTGCCCTGGGGAGGGTCCTCACAGGGGGTCTTGGCAACCACCCCTCCAGGCTCACCCTCCTGCCCTTGCCACCTCCCACAGGGCCCCTGCGCTTTGTCATCATCCACAAACGCTGCGTCTACTACTTCAAGAGCAGCACCTCCGCCTCCCCGCAGGGTGCCTTCTCCCTGAGTGGCTATAACCGGTAAGTGCCGACCTGCCTGCTGACCTCAGGCCCCCACAGCCAGTGGGTCCCTCCCGGCAGAGCCCTGGCTGGGCCTAAAGGAAAGTGCTTTCCTGAAGCAGCCTTCGTGCCCATCCCCTGCCCTCCCTGCCTAGCCTCCATGGTGCCTCACCCTCTCCATAGGTCCTGCCCTCAGGCCTAGGACCTTGGGTGTACCAGGGTCTTCCTGTGGCTTCGTGCACAGGTCACAGGGGCCTGGACAGCCTGCTCTCCAGAGTCTCCACTTGGCCACCACCCAGTGACTTCTGCATCCTTCCCCTCTGCCAACCTTGCCCCTTCACCCACCATGGCCTCTTTCCAGGCAGCCCAGACCCCAGCCAGCCCAGGCCCTGTCCCAAACTCTGGCCCGGCCCCAGGATCCCCTGCTTCAGGGTCCTCCCAGGCTGGGATCAGTTTCCAGCTTCACACATGTCCTGGGCTGGGCTCTATCCAGTGATGGGCCATGAGGTGCCCTAGAAGGCCTTCTGCACTAACAGGCAGGTGGGCAGTGGCCAGGTGGCAGGTGGGTGGTGGCCAAGTGACAGGTGGGCGGTGGCCAGGTGGCAGGTGGGTGGTGGCCAAGTGACAGGTGGGCGGTTGCCAGGTGGCAGGTAGGTGGTGGCCAGGTGACAGGTGGGCGGTGGCCAGGTGGCAGGTGGGTGGGGGAGTGCGTTGGCACAGCCTATGGCCTGGGGCCCACGCAGAGAGTTAATGCTGGCACCCAGCTCTGGTTCTGGGTGCCACCCCACCAGAGCCCTGCACCCCACAGCATTCATCTATGCCTCTTAGCACCCCTTAAGGGCTCAGCCCCTCCTGCCTATGAGGAATCAAGGGTCACATGGTGTCGGTAGCGGGACTGGGGCCTTCGGAGTGACTCTAGGCCCCGGCCTGCACCCTGGCCACAGGCCTGGTAGGGCAGCCTTGTTAGAGCACCCAGCCCCGTGCCAGGCCCCCAGGCTGGCACAGAGCTCTGGAGTCCCCTGGGGAAAGGCATTCCCTTTCCACAGACAGACACAGTACCTTCTGGCCTCTAGCATGTGCCAGCCATGCCGTGAATCCTGGGCCCAGTGGCAGATGCAATCATGCCCCGGGGAATTGTCTAGCCCATCAGGGAATGCTGGGCCTGAGGGGTTCTGGCCAGGCTCTCTTATGGGCCATATAAGTGCACCTGCCCGGTGCCTGACCAGCAGGGCTTCCCACATGATGCACTTTGTGATCTCAGTGCAAACCCCACATTCTGGCCATGTGAGTGGGCCACAGAGCAGCCACAAGTCATTCCCTGAAATGCACGCAGGGCTGCCGCTGGGCCGCAGGGGCACGGAACCCTGTGGGGGCCCCCAGGCAGGCCAAGCAAGCCTGGGCAAGTGGGGCCAGAGGTGGGAGGGTGGCGTCCATGTAAAGTGGCATTGGCGGGCATCGAGGCAGGTGTGTCCTTGTCTCCTGTGCACTGCTGCCTCTAGGAAGCCCACGCAGCACCCCTCTTCCACGCCCCTCCATGCCCCCTTATGCCTGCTTGGGCATGAAGCTCACTACCGGGAGCATCAGCAGCCCGGGCCCACCCTGATCTGCCCGCTTCCGCTGGGGCGTGGTGCTGGTGCCGAGATGCGTTCACGGGTGGGGGCTGTGGGAAGGCCATCCCTACAGCTGTGAACCAGGCCGTGACCCCTGGCGCTGTGCCCCCAGGGTGATGCGGGCGGCCGAGGAGACCACGTCCAACAACGTTTTCCCCTTCAAGATCATCCACATCAGCAAGAAGCACCGCACGTGGTTCTTCTCGGCCTCCTCCGAGGACGAGCGCAAGGTGACTGGGGGTGTGGGCCTGCAGGCACCAGGCTGGACCCGCCTCGGGGGCTTGCTGGTGCCGGGGCTCTGGCCTCTCAGCCCCGAGCAAGGAGGAGGTGTGGCCAGGACACAGGCAGCTGGGTGGGCACCGCCCCTAGCCCCATCCCCGTGCCCAGAGACTGGTGCCAGCGCCCACACAAGGAACGTGCTGTCCTGGGAGGTGCCCCTGTGGGCTGAGGGGAACCACACAGCCATGCTGTATCCAGCTGGGTCTCCTCCCCTGACCTTGGGAGTCACAGCAGAGCAGGCAGGGCAGCGATGGTGGAGGGGTGTGGTGGGGCCCACCCTGGTGGCACCGTGCCCACCGCAGCCCCGCTGACCTGCAGAGCTGGATGGCCTTGCTGCGCAGGGAGATTGGCCACTTCCACGAAAAGAGAGACCTGCCCCTGGACACCAGGTGAGCCCGGGCCCGGGGCGTGCCAGGCAGTGAGGGCCCCTGGGGCGCCTGGGCCTGACCCGGGTGTCCGCCTCCCAGCCCCGGGCTTGGCATAGAATTCTCTCCTTAAAAGTTTCCGGGAGATGCCAGGCGGGCCCCGCGTATGGGTGTGCATGCATCTCTCTGCTTCTGTCTACCTCCAGCCCTGTCTTGTCACGTCTTTTCTGTGTTGCTGCCATGGGTAGTTCCTGTTAGGGGATCATGTGTGTTTATACATCCGCCACCAGCAGCAGCTGGGCACTTTGGGTTCCCAGCCCCCTACACCCACCCTGGCTCACCCGGAGTGAGACCAGAATGAATCTCCCGGCGGGTCGCTGCTGGGCATTCGGAGCCTTGGCAGCCTGCCCCGTGAGCTGGCCCAGTGCCCAGCAGTTACTCTCTGGATTGGGACTGCCTGGTCCGAGATGGTGTGGAGGGAACAAACCTTCCTGTCCTTCCACTGGTGGGGACAGGAGGCCCAGGGAGGGCTGGGCACACCCAAGGCTGCCCTGCAGGTCCCTGCCTGACCCCGAGCTTCTGGCCCCTGGTCCAGCCTGTCCTGCCTCGGACCCAGCCCAGAGTCGCCCAAGCCTTCTTGAGGCAGGAGCAGGTGGAGAGGTGGGCACAGTCAGGGCGGCCATCCTTGTGGGCCAGGAGGGATACCCAGAGGAGGCACCACAGCCTCCAGTTCTCGTGTCTGTCCTTGTAACTGTGTGTGCATGTCCGTGTGTTGCTCCATGTTTGTGTGTGCATGTCTGCATGTTGCTTTGTGTGTGCCTGTCCACGTGTTGCTCTGCGTCTGTGTGTGTATGTCCCCGTGTTGCTCTGTGTGCATGTCTGTGTGTTGCTCTGTGTGCATGTCCGCGTGCTTCTCTGTGTGTACATGTCCGCGTGTTGCTCCGTGTCTGTGTGTGCATGTCCGCGTGTTGCGCCATGTGTGTGCACATGTCCGCGTGTTTCTGTGTGTGCATGTCCACGTGTTGCTCCATGTCTGTGTGTGCCTGTCCATGTGTTGCTCTGTGTGTGTGTGTGCATATCCGCATGTTGCTCTGTGTGTGTGTGCATGTCTGTGTGTTACTCTGTGTCTGTGTGCATATCTGTGTGTTGCTCTGTGTGTGTGTGCATGTCCGCGTGTTGCTCTGTGTGTGTGTGTGCATATCTGTGTGTTGCTCTGTGTCTGTGTGTGCATATCTGTGTGTTGCTCTGTGTCTGTGTGTGCATATCTGCGTGTTGCTCTGTGTGTGTGTGTGCATATCTGTGTGTTGCTCTGTGTGTGTGTGTGCATATCTGCGTGTTGCTCTGTGTCTGTGTGCATGTCCACGTGTTGCTCTGTGTGTGTGCATGTCCGTGTGTTGCTCCGTGTCTGTGTGTGAACATCTGTGCTTGTCCTGTGTCTGTGTTTATCCTTGTACTTCCATGTCTGTGTGACAGAGTCCTTGTGTCTGTGTGTCCACATGTCTGTGCGTGTCCCTGTGTCTTTGTGTACATACATATTCATGTCTGTGTGCCTGTGTTCCTGCGTGTGCATGTGTGTGCATATGTGCATCTGTGTGTCTGTCAGTGTATCCATGTGTGCATCTGTGTGTCTGTCAGCCTATCCGTGCGTGCGTGTGTCTGTCAGCATATCTGTGTGTGCATCTGTGTATCTGTCCGTGTATCCGCGTGTGCCTGTGTGTACCTTTGTGTGAGCATCAAGGGACCTCCCAGGCCTGGTGTTCACTGTCCGCCCCAACCCACCCTGCATTGCAGCGACTCCAGCTCAGACACAGACAGCTTCTACGGCGCAGTCGAGCGGCCTGTGGATATCAGCCTCTCCCCATACCCCACAGACAATGAAGGTGAGGAATTTCTCTGCGTCCACTCCCCATCCGCCTCTCCCCACCTGGCCTCTGACAGTGAGGGGCCCAGCCCTCCTCTTGGCCGCTGTGGAGGAGAGGGAGGTGTGTTCGTCTGTGCTCCTTGCTCTGGCCCTTTGGCAGAGCGCAGTGGCATCCCTGGGTTCTGGCCTTCAGCAGCAGGGTCTGGACTCACAGTCCTCCCAGTGGGTGCTCACCCCTTGCCTCCTGGACTCAGCCCCAGGCATGGAGCATTGCTCGGAGACTGGGCCTGGGCCAGTTTGGCTCTCACCCCCGCCCCTCCCATGCAGACTATGAGCATGACGACGAGGATGACTCCTACATGGAGCCTGACTCCCCGGAACCCGGAAGGCTTGAGGGTAGGTGGGGCAGGTGGGCCTGGGGAGCTCTGGGTGCATGGGAAGCAGGGGCTGGGACCGGGAGCAGAGCCCCTCCGAGGCTAGGGATGTTGGCCCAGGTACCGCTCTGGGTGGCTTCTGTTTCCCTGTGGTGGCCCAAGTATTATGAGGATTGGAGCAGAAGAGGTGTACCCGCTGCCGGCTCTGCTTGTTTCCTCCTCCCACCTCCCAGGAGGAAGGACAGGCACATGGCGATAAGTGGCAGGTGGAGCCAGGGCGGCGCTGGGGGATGAGCATGGGGAAGGAAGGACGTTGAGGAGCACGCAGACTCAGGGCAGGTCCATGTTCCCATGACTGCCAGCTTGTGTGGACACTGCTGCAGACCAGGTCCTTGCCCCACCACACCCCATCCCATCCCAGTGTCTACCTACCTCCTGCAGCACACGGCCTAGTCATGGAGACAGGCTGATACAGGTGGTCACATGTGGATGACGGAAGCATGAGCTGGCTGGGGAGGACGTGCCTCTGTCCTCCTCTGTCCCCTCCCTCCCTTCTTCCCTACCCATTATCTCTCCAGCCCCCTCATCTTGTCAATTTCCTCATGTCTGGGGCTGATCCTTGATCTTTCCATCTTCCCTGTGTCCGCCCCTGCCTCCTTGTTTTCCAGCCTCCTGTCCTCACTGACCTGGCCTCTGCCGACCCCAGTCCCTAACCCTGTGTCCTCTCTGCCGCCCATCCCCTCCCACCTTCAGGCTCCCAGATCCAGCCCCTCTTCTCCTGCCGCTCCCTCCCTCCTTCCCTCTGGGGCCCCAGTGCCACCAGGATCTGTGGACTGCTTGCCTCAGTTTCCCTCCGTGCAGAGCTCTTGTCTCACAGTATTCACCATGCCCATCGCCTCACCCACACCCTCCTGTCTTTTTTTTTTTTTTTTTTTTTTTTTTTTTTTTTTTTTTTTTTTTTTTGAGACGGAGTCTCGCTCTGTCACCCAGGCTGGAGTGCAGTGGCCGGATCTCAGCTCACTGCAAGCTCCGCCTCCCGGGTTCACGCCATTCTCCTGCCTCAGCCTCCCGAGTAGCTGGGACTACAGGCGCCCGCCACCTCGCCCAGCTAGTTTTTTGTATTTTTTAGTAGAGACAGGGTTTCACCGTGTCAGCCAGGATGGTCTCGATCTCCTGACCTCGTGATCCGCCCGTCTCGGCCTCCCAAAGTGCTGGGATTACAGGCTTGAGCCACCGCGCCCGGCCTCACCCTCCTGTCTTAGCCTGGCTGGCCCAGCCTTGGCGAGCTTGGACTCCATCTGCCCAGCCCTGAGCTGCGGCCCAGTGAGGCTAGAGATGGGCCTGGGAGCCACCAGTGCTCCTGCATGCTACTGCTCCGCTCGCCCTCCCTCTGGACCCCCTCCATCCTCTCCCCAAAACATTTCTCGTCCAGGATCCCTGTGGCCTCCCCATTCCCAGTTCCAGCGCTCAGTCCTGAGCCACACCAGCCTGGCGCCCGACCTATTCCTTGCCTGCCCGTCCTCCAGGCGCCCCATGCTCCCAGGGCCCTCTTCGCTGTGCTGGCCCCGTGAGGGATGCCCGGGACTCAGGCCTCATTCCTCTCCCGAATTCCCCGGGTGACAGCCTGGGTCATCTGCAGGCTGCCGACTCTGACTCGTGTCCAGCTGGGACCTCTGAACTCTGCACACATTCTCTGACCCCTCATCCCCTGGCATCTCCCAGCTTTCTGGACATGTTCTGAGCAAACACAGGCCTTTACCTCCCTCCCAGCTGCTCCCGTCCCCCGTCCTTGGGAATTCCGTCCTCCCTCTCGCTCCGGCCAAGCCCTGAGATCCTCCTTGACTTCTCTTCCTTTCACTTCCTTCCACCTCTGTGAACCTCATGGCTCCTCAGGTGTCTTCTAGGCTTCAGGAAGCGGCCACAGGCTGCCACAGGGAGGATGAATGGGGAGGGCTGGGGGTGGTGGGTGGTCTGGGACCCTGGGGAAGGCAGGATGGGAGTCCTGGATGCTGGGCTGCGGGGGTGGGTAGGCTGTGGCGTGGGCCTACCACGGGTTGCACTCCTGGTTGGCCCGGCTGCGGGGGTGGGCAGGCTGTGTCCTGGTTGACTCGGCTGACCACTGCCAGCAGAGAATAGTGTTGGCTCAGTCTCTGTCAGGGTCCAACTTGGGTCTCTTTGCTCTACAGATGCCCTGACGCACCCACCGGCTTACCCACCACCCCCAGTGCCCATGCCCAGGAAGCCAGCCTTCTCCGACATGCCCCGGGCCCACTCCTTTACCTCCAAGGGCCCTGGTCCCCTGCTGCCACCCCCACCCCCTAAGCACGGCCTCCCAGATGTTGGCCCAGCTGCCGAGGACTCCAAGAGGGAGCCATCGGGCCCGAGGCGGGCTGAGCCTTGCCCCAGGGTACCTCCTACCCCCCGAAGGATGAGTGACCCCCCTCTGGGCGCCATGCCCACCGCGCCCGGCCTCCGGAAACCCCCTTGCTTCCGGGAGAGTGCCAGCCCTAGCCCGGAGCCCTGGACCCCTGGCCACGGGGCCTGCTCCACTTCCAGTGTTGCCATCATGGCCACTGCCACCTCCAGAAACTGTGACAAACTCAAGTCCTTCCACCTGTCCCCCCGGGGACCACCCACATCTGAGCCCCCACCTGTGCCAGCCAACAAGCCCAAGTTCCTGAAGACAGCTGAAGAGGACCCCCCAAGGGAGGCAGCCATGCCCGGACTCTTTGTGCCCCCCGTGGCTCCCCGGCCTCCTGCACTAAAGCTGCCAGTGCCTGAGGCCACGGCACGGCCCGCAGTCCTGCCCAGGCCAGAGAAACCACAGCTTCCCCACCTCCAGTGAGTTTGTGTTGCGGCTGCAAGCCCTGCCTCCAGCTACAGAGACCCTGGCCTGGCCTCTGATGGGCACTGTGCCCACCCCGCTCCCCTGGCACTCTTAGCCCACGATGGGGTACCAGGTGCAGGGGTAGGAAGGTTCCCTGATGCCTCCAGTCTGCCATGGTGGAATGTGAAGCATGTCCATGAGCCAGCCCTGAAGCTTGCTGGAATGCTTTGGGTTTTTTTCTTTTTGAGACAGGGTCTCACTCCGGCAACCAAGCTAGAGTGCAGTGGCACGATCTCGGCTCACTGCAACCTCCGCCTCCTGGGTTCCAGTGATTCTCCTGCCTCAGCCTCCTGAGTAGCTGGGACCACAGGTGCCTGCCAACATGCCTGGCTAATTTTTGTATTTTTAGTAGAGACCGGGGTTTCACTATGTTGGCAGGTTGGTCTTGAACTCCTGGCCTCAAGTGATCCGCCTGCCTCGGCCTCCCAAAGTGCTGGAATCACGGGCGTGAGTCACCGCGTCTGGCTGACATGCTTTCTGCTTTATTTCTGGGAAGTGCCAGGAGACCAGTTTGTCCCCCACTCCCACAGAGTTACTCACACCAATGGCTGTGGTCAGAGGCATCTGGGACCCCAGGTGGGCTTCCTGCCTTGCTTGGCAGGCAAAGGGGCAGGTTTCACATGGGTGTGCTGTTCGCACGCACACCCTTGAATGCCCACAGTGCCCTTCTCCCAGGGCTCTGGGAACACCTCTGAGATGCCTGTTGCCTGCGTGGAAGTGCCTGTGAGCAGCCCTTGTCACACTCGTGGTTCTGGCTCACCAAGGGCTGCAGAGGTGCAGATGTTTGGAAGTCACTGTTTTCCATGACTGTGGGGAGAGCGGTTCCAGGGGTCAGCCTCAGCCACAGGCTGGCCGCCCATGCTGGTGTGGCCCCGTTAACATGACTGTGGGGAGAGCGGTTCCAGGGCTCAGCCTCAGCCACAGGCTGGCCGCCCATGCTGGTGTGGCCCCGTTAACATGACTGTGGGGAGAGCGGTTCCAGGGCTCAGCCTCAGCCACAGGCTGGCCGCCCATGCTGGTGTGGCCCGGTGAATCCTCCCTGGAGCCTGGGAGGCTTTGCTGAGCGGGACCACCTAGCCACACAGGGAGGTGTGCAGGCTTCTGCCATGGGCGTCCCTCGGGGTCACTTTGCATTGTTCATCTGGTTCACATCGTCCACTCCCCTGCAGCTCTGAGTGGGCTGTGATTTGGCCATGTCCAGACCTCTCCTCCCCACGAACATCCAGAGCACTTGTTGATGGTGCGATGACACTGAGCTCGGGCCTCTGGGCCCCCCTTACCAGCATCCGTGGCAGCCCTGACCCCTGACTCAGGTGTCAGGCGATTCCTGCTACCCCAGGGCAGTCAGCACGAGCCCTACCCGGATCTCTGTTGTCCTGGGCCTTTTGTGGTCACAGGGGCCATAGCAGGCAGCTTGCTGTCCTCACACAGAGGGGAGTGGGGAGGGGAGCAGAGGGTGGCTGTCCCCGTGTCTGACAGTGAAATGGTCCTGCCTTCGTCTCCCTGCCTCGCCCTCCAGGCGATCGCCTCCCGATGGGCAGAGCTTCAGGAGCTTCTCCTTTGAAAAGCCCCAGCAACCCTCGCAGGCTGATGCTGGCGGGGACGACTCGGACGAGGACTATGAGAAGGCAAGGCTGAGCAGCAAGCCCAGGTCCCAGTGGCCAGCAGAGGGACAGGTGGTGGGAGAGCCATAGGCCAGGGTGGCCCCTCACAGACCATCCTGAGCAAGGACCCCTCGAGAACCCGGGAGCCTAGGGGGGACACAGCGCCATGCAAAGCCTCAGATCCTGGCACTGGGTGGCCGCCGTCCGGGGAGTGGTGGTGTGGGTGGATCGCTCCGACGTTGGCACTGACACCGTCAGCCTCTTGCAGGTGCCGCTGCCCAACTCGGTCTTCATCAACACCACGGAATCCTGCGAAGTGGAAAGGTCAGCAGAAAGCCCTGGATGCCCTGGGTCCCCCGCTGTGTCCCTCTCACTAGCTTTTGTGTTGGGGAGTTGCTGGCACAAGTATATGGCCCTGCGTGCAGAAGGAACCAGAGGAGTAGACCCCCTTGCTGTGTCCCATGCCCAGCTGGCACCCTGGCTGGCCAGGGCTCTGCTGGGCTGCTTCCCTCAGCTTCACGGCAGCCCGACACACTCAGCGCCTGAGACATACAACAGCGAGAGGACAGAAAGCCGGGCTTGGGAGCGGGGCGGGAAAGTCCCTGTGAAAGCTGCCCGAGAAGGGCTCACTTGCCAATATGACTGTCTTATTTTAGGCTGTTCAAGGCTACAAGCCCCCGGGGAGAGCCCCAGGATGGACTCTACTGCATCCGGAACTCCTCTACCAAGTCGGGGAAGGTAGGCGCCAGGGGAAGATGCCCCAAGGCCCCATGTGGTTGGCCTCTCTGGCTCTCCACACACCCAGGCTGTGGGCAGGCCCAGGACTCCGCAGTTCCTAGACCACTCCCCTTGTGGACTCTTACTTGGTGTCTCAGCTAAATTCTCTGCCCAGCAGCACCCCCTAATCTATTCCCTAATAGATTTCCATCTGCAAATTGGGGGCGATGATGGCCACCTCCCAGTGGGGGCCAGGACTCGGGTGGGGTAGGGCTCATGCTTCGGGGTGGGGGAGGCCACATGGGGCAGTGGGAACGCCCGGTCTGCCCGTGTCCCTCCGAGCGTGAAGCTGTGGCCTCACTGAGCCATGCTCTCCCGGGTGTGTCGGAGTGGTTTTTGGTGGTTATGAGCTGTTGCTCATCAGAGGCTCTCTGAGGGCTGCCAGTGTCGTCCCCGCTGTCCCTATCTATGCAGGTGGTCTGGAGCCCCTCCCCACCCCCCGAGGGCCACAGGACCCAGCCTTGATGGTTCTGCCCCGCTATCCCCAGCCCACGGTCTCCCAAGGCTGGTCCCGCTGTTTCTCAGGGAGCCGTCAGCCTCCTGCTTCCCTCCTGTAGGTCCTGGTTGTATGGGACGAAGCCTCCAACAAAGTGAGGAACTATCGCATTTTTGAGAAGGTGAGAGGGTGAGAGGGAGAGGGTGAGAGGGTGAGAGGGAGAGGGTAAGAGGGAGAGGGAGAGGGGGTGAGGGTGAGGGGGTGAGGGTGAGGGGGTGAGAGGGAGAGATGGTGAGGGGGTGAGAGGGGAGATGGTAAGGGGGTGAGGGGGAGAGGGAGTGAGGGGGTGAGGGGATGAGAGGGTGAGAGGGAGAGGGTGAGAGGGTGAGGGTGAGAGGGTGAGGGGGTGAGAGGATGAGAGGGCGAGGGGGTGAGGGAGAGGGGGTGAGAGGGAGAGGGGGTGAGAGGGTGAGGGGGCGAGGGGGTGAGGGGGTGAGGGGGTGAGAGGGCGAGGGGATGAGAGGGAGAGGGGGTGAGAGGGTGAGGGGGTGAGAGGGAGAGATGGTGAGGGGGTGAGAGGGAGAG